>NW_010159102.1:44520-58228 GCF_000695765.1 Mesitornis unicolor
ACATTTCTCCATGTTAAACATACAGTCTATAAAAAGTGATCAGGCATATTTTATTATTGCTCTGAGTGGCTTCTTAAAATTCTTATGCCTCAATTACAATGGCTTAATGTTATTCTATCTCTTTTATTAAGAGCCGATGGCTGCTAGAACCTATCACAGAACTGGTTACAAGCCTTTTCTTTGCCACAGCTGAGGTGAGATCAGCATAGAGGTGACAATCCAGACAACAAAAACTTCTCTTAGATCCTTTGTCAGCTGAATACAGTCAGGAGATGGTGCATTTGGGTCACCTGAGACTCCTGAGTACAATGAAGCAGTGCTGCATCAAAGATGGTGCAAGAGAAAATTATGCTACCTCTGTGCCTGCTAATGGCTCCTCTTTGCTTAGTGGTCCCCAGTGAAGGACACCAGAGACAGTTTTTAGTCATTTTGTGATTCAATAAGCTGTGACACAAAGGAAAAGTAGTAATTCAGAATGCTGGTCTGGATTTAGGCTTTAGTCCAGCCTTCATCATATATATGATATTCTTGGTAGTAATGATTAATGTGGGATGTCGAAAGGTTAAAGCTCACGTAAGGAAGGCAGAGGTATAGAAAAAAATTATTTACAAACTCAGAAAAGACCTCTTTTAGAATGAGATGTGTCTTAAAAATTACTCAGAAAAGACCTTTTCTGAGTAATTTTTAAGACACATCTCATTCTAAACATGTTTTGTAGCAAAGATGCAGAGTTTTTCAGAAAACTGTGAAAGCAGGTGATGTCTCCAAACACTCTGCTATGAATTGGCTAAGGTGGGACAACCAGAGTTACTCAAGGCAGAGAAACTGTCCCTCCCAGGAGAGATTTAACCCTGATAATCTAGAGATTATAAAAAGCTCACTTACAAAGTTACCAGCATGTGCAGAAAGACTAGGATTGATGGCAAGTTTTCATTTTGTAAAACTGTCCTCGGCTTCACAGGTATTTTATATGCATTTAGAACCTAGTCCAAATCACTCTAGAGGTCTGTGGGAATACTTTCACAGCCTGAAGTAGCTCTGGATCATGTCCCTGGAACTTCTCTCTTCCCTTATAGTACCACAGGGACTATTCAAGCCCATTTGCCAGCCAGATATTTCTTCTGTCTGTTCAGGAAGCCAGACAGTCTGACTACCTACAGATTTACCTGTCAGTATAAAACTCTTCCAATTAGTATCCTGTTAAGTAACAGTGAGTTGTGTAATATCCTTCTCATGTAAGCTGTATCAATTTGGGTCCCTTCAGTATAACAGTTACAATTTCAAAGTCGTCTTCCCAGGATTCTGGAAATGTTCCTCAGAATGACTTGGACACTGTGCTCCCTCTCTTAGCAGATGGATACAGTAGCTGGAGCCAGGCATAGCCAGGGCAATGTGGCTTAAAAGCCTGCTGTAGAGTCTCATCATTCAGGAGATGGTTCAGCTGCTCAAGTCAGTTAGACCTCCCATAGCTGGAGTGCTTTCATTTTTGGGATCCTCCTGCGGTTGCCCACTGGCTGTTCCATGCTGTTGGAATAGCTGGGAAAAAGCACTTCGGCACTCAACACCGCAATGAGCACGCTGAGCTGACAAAAGCTGTCTTAGAGACTCACAGAAGGCCAGCAAAGTATATGCCTACTAAATGTAAAGCACGTGTCTTCTCCAATCTTGTGCCTACAATGCTTATCGTGAATGTGAGCTTTTTCTTTTTTTTTTTTCCTTTGGGAGCATGTGTTCATTTCGCAACAGTTTTATTGAGGAAAAGCTACATCCTATACAGTATTTGTATTCCTACTTATGGTATTATGCAACACTTCAGGTGCCTCCTGTAGCCTTCATTTTCCTATTCTTTGTTCATAACACATTCCCGCCCATTTTTTTCTTTGTGATGTAGAAAGTGATCTTTGCACTTCAATGTTTGCTTTCCGTGCATTAAATTTGCTGACAATATTTGAAGAAAACTTCATTTGAAACTATAGGTCACAGCACACATATTCACTACTTTTCAATATAAAACAGTACCTGAGACAAAATAAGTGTTTTTGGCCTCCACTTTAATACAAAAGAGATCACTTCAGCAATACTACATGCTTATTGTTTATTTAAGAATCTATATGAAATCTGTACTGCTTTAAGATCAGTCCATAAAGATTCTTAGACTGGGAGTTTAATTCTTTTATAAGTGGCAAACCATGCCTTAAAGAAATGTGCCATCAACAACAAATCTGTCATTTATTTAATGGAGAGGGAAACTTTCATCTGCAAAAGCAAATGCTGCATCTATACAAATATCTCTGTCAAAAGCCAGACTTGCAGTACTTTAAAAAATAACACTGAAATAGATTTGTCTATACACAAAACCTAAAATGGAAATGCTTAAAGTAGTAACATATGTATTTACAAAGTAGTAGAAGACATAGATTTGATCTCCATATATTATAATAATGATGCAAGTGAAGGCATACCATATGTTTCAGAATATTCTTTTCTAAGGGTGCTGAGGCTATGCCTTCATATGACTGTTGCTTCACCCGTAACTGCTAAGAAGTCAGTGAATAAACCAGGATCCTGGAAATTTTCAGCAGACTGTTCTAGCTCTACCTGTTCTCAGGAAATGTGCCACAAACATGAGTGTCCCGACTTACCTTGATGATGATGTGGGCTCAGTGATCTGCCTCTGCATGCGTGCATGTCTGATCAGATGCTCTTTCAGTGCATTCTGGACCTCTGCTGGTATATCAGGTGAAGTGTGGCTAATTTTCAACGCAGCTTCAAGTACCTTGGTTGTAGGTTTCCCATTTTCTTTAACTTCCTTTTTCTCACTGGTCTCAAAGACCTCTGTAGGAGCACTGGAGTTGCTCTGAGGGATATTACTGGCATTGGAAGTGAGAGGTTTGCTTCTCCAGCAGGGCCAACACAACTTCCAAAAGACAAAAAGCGAGACTACCAGCAAGGCAAGCCCACAGAAGCTGACGACTACTGCTAACAGACTGACTGAGATGTCTGCAAAGAATTAAAAACAAATATCATCATGACAGACAAACACGGAGAGAAAAAAATTACACAGGTAAGGAGATAGAAGCCTTTTGTCATTATCTTGCATAAAGCTGTAAAGTACTATTTTATATTTTTCCTTTTTGATATCTAAGCCTGTACCTTTAAAATGTTATGATTCTCTAATATCTATTCCACAAATACTCCATTTATTGTTGGCCAGGGGCCAGTATGTGTACCACAAGCGACATACTCAGTCAGACTTCTCAAGAAGTAAAAGACTACACAAATGGTCCCAAATGCCCCTAGCCATTGTTGTCAATGCGTGTCTGCTCAGAAACATGTCTTGCTGAAAAAGTTAAACCACAGTCAACATTTTCTATAAGCACACGTGAAGACAGACCTGTTCTAAACCACCAGGCTGATGCACAGATTTCCTCTTCAGGACTTGCCATACTTTTGACTCTGTGTGCTAACTCCTTCGGAAGCATGTTAAAATCTAATGTTTAAGCGACATATATAGGGACAGAATAGAGTCTGTCATAAATAGGAAATTTCTAGGGTTAAATCTTAAGCACTGGGCCAAGACTTCATTAGATCAAGACAGCACATATATATTGGTATCTAAAACTCTGCTCTGAAAATGCAGCTGGCTTCAGACTACACTGTACAATGCCCTGAGTTGTACAGAGACTATACTGTACACTTAGCTAGCCCTGCTGCCCTGTATTTGACTTTTTCTGCCACAATTAGTTATCATATCCAATAGCACTGCTGAAATTAGGAGAACAGAGTTCATACCGATGAAATTCTGTGAACAGACTTGTATTTTAGGAGATGGTGGATCACCATAAATGCCAGTTGAGACCTAATTAGGAATTTTATATTATGTGACATGTTTCAGTTTGATTTTTCCAGTATCATGTAATATTATAAAATACAATTTAAAAAACCAACCCTTTCCTTTTGAAAAGAGCCTTTTGTATGCTTTAAATGTATTCAATACACTCTGCTGAAATGTCCCTCAAGCAATGGCTGCTACTGCTTGTTACAACAAGTTTTGACAGTTAAACAGCTAATATTTTGTATCCATAGCTCCAGGCTCCAGGCTACTAAACTGAACCAGTGGAAAAGTGCAACAAGAGTTTGAGCACATCTTTTTCTAGAGGATCAGAAAAACAGTCCTCTAGGTATGTATTGGCTTCATGAAATAATATGTAGCTCATAGGTCACTTTGGGAGATGAAAATTTGAGTAAAAAATTAGGAAGGTTTTCTTTATTAATGTATAATATCCAGATACAGCTCTCAGTAACAAACACTGAGCTTAAAGCCCATTCAACATGAAAATGTGTGAGAATAGCAAAAGCAAATAGAAAATGTTTGTAGTCTGGAGATTTGAAAGATGTGGTTGTGCTCAACCTTACTTCATATGTGTCCTGGCCAGTGTCACAGGGGAACTGGCAGAGGATGTGCTTCTTGATTTAAAGAGTCTGGCACAAGCTGCTGCCCTGCCTTGAAGAGAAGTACACCTCCTTGATAATTTCCTGACATCCCTGAGAAAGGTGTCCTCCTTTTCTGCCTGTAGTTAAATACCAAAAGGTGGCCCTTAGAATATGCATGTCAATTTAATGAGAAATTCATATGGCATATTCAGATTTAAGATGCTTCCATAAAATGAATGGATGCATAGTTATATCTAATAATAATGTAACACAAGAAGCAAACAATACTTTTCCATATGATTTTTCTAGAGAATTTATCCCTAGTAGGGATTTTTAGGCAATTTGTTTTAGTCTACTGTTTACCCTCATAGCCTTCCTGAGCTCAGTAATTTTTACTTCACTTGTGCATGCTCCAAAGCAGACTGTCTGATCTTGACAAGAGGAGACATTAAGAGATGCTGAGTTTACAACTTGTTTCAATGGTTAAACACTTTGTTGCAAATTTGTATTTCTGATTTATGGTTTTGTAGTTCTAATTTACAGTCATTGCTTCTTTCATATCTCTGTATGAGAGATTAAAAGATATTACATGCTTCATAAGACATGCCTGTACAAAATACAAATAACTGAACAGTGCCAGGAAACAAACTCAGGACTTGAAATTCAATTGCCCATGTCAGTCTCTGCAATGGTTTTGAACTGGGCCAGTTCATACCCTGCTAGCCAATTCCTGGGCACGGATCAGGAATTAGAGCAGAGTGATGATCATTCTTAATAAGTGGTTTTGATGAGGCTCTTCTGTTTCAGCAGATGACAGGCTTTAATAGCATGGGGAGAGACTGTTACATGTGAATTGGCCTCAGTGCCAATGAATGGTCATAAGTGAAATTCATATATGAATACAGAGGTATACCCCACTGAAGGAACTTTCTTAATAAACTGAACCAGTCGAATTTTCAATCAAGCTGGACAAAGTACTTTTCCATTCTCAAAGCCAGACAAAAAGTAGAATCCTTGAAAATGTGGATGATGTATCAGAAATTAAAAACAAAACAAAAAGCAATTCAATTTTTGGTAATTTGCAATATTTCCAGCTCAGTTTAGAGATGGCTGGCTTAATTAGGTTACATTTTGAGAGGAAGGCTTTTAGATCTGAAAATTGTCTCTTTTTCATCTAGAAAATGTTGAAACAGGATGTTTTAAAAACTCTGAAACTGCTGGAAACATTTCAGAACCAGAAATATGAAAATTGATCCCTTCCAGCAGAGTTTCAATTTGATGAATAGATACTATCATCTGAAAAACATTCCATGAAAGCATTTCTTGCCAATTCTATTTTAAGTTTTTCACTGCAAGACATTTTTCAAGCCTTCAAATAACTTGGTGTCTCTTTTCAACACCTTCTCCCATACTCCATCTTTCTCTAAGCTTTTTTTCGTTATTTCCATTAAACTATTTCAAAATCTGAGTCTCAAAATCTTTACAGAAAATGTATGTTTTACAGCCCCGAAAAAAATCACACAAAACATCTCAAGTCTTAAGAGAAAGAAAAGAGCTCTACAAGCACTTGTACAAACCGTTGCCTCAATTTTTGCTATTTTACTAATAAATTACACAACCTCAAATATTGTACTTCATAATACAACAAGCATTTAAACAGAAATATGAAATATTTTAATTTCCAGGAATTTGATTAAAAAAATACTTCATTACAAAAAAGTAATTCATTACATATACTGCAATAATTGCTAAAGAGCTATATGTGCTATATAAAGTAACATTTTAAAACTATATTGTTTTATTTTCTTGCTTCTGACAGTCACTGAGTTGAGTGATTATGAGATATTTGCTGTTACATGAAGACTGAAATAATCCGTAGAGAAGCAAACAAATTGAGCTTCCCAGTTCCCTTGCATGTTAGACTGGATATGCCTCATACATTACCTTTTTATAGGAAGTTTTGCTTAAGAATACAAAACATTAAAAGACAGTTCTGCTGATTAGGAGTTTCCTCATATCCCTGCCAAGGAAACCTGTTTGGGAAGGAAAATGGGTACTGAAGAATGGATGTGTCATCAGACCAGGCTTGCACTTCACATACGCAAGTATTATTTAAAAATGTAGAACTGGTGGCAAATTCAAATATTGCTTAAGTTTTTAGAGGCAGAAGAAGATATACTCACTCTGCTGGGACAATGTTAGTTTCCAGCATTGTAAACAATGTTCTTACTGGTCTCTGGTAGGAAGGAAGAGAAAAATATCTCGAACTACAAGTGGTTGTTTGACAACTCTTTTTCTGAACTGGCAATTACAGCTTGTCTTTAATGCTACATGCTTGCACAGAACAGGACATATTTCTGAATAGTCAACTGGACACACAGCATTATGCTTTTGCCATTCCTGTTCATTGCTGGATAACCTTGGGAAACTGAAAAAAAATCTTTCTCACACTTCTGATCAGTAAGAAATATTTATTTATAATTATATGCTATATTATATATTTATATTCCAGTAACTTCAATGGAATTAACGTTTCACTCCTGGTGATTTTCCTTTACTGACCTCTGTCTTTAATGTTATCTTTATAGTCTTGATAAAATTTTATAACAGAAAGAAAGTATCCTGTTTCCCCATGATTTTTTTACTTAAGACTACTCTTTCAAGATACAGAATTCTGGACAATCCTATATTTCTCATTTGAGAAAGGCATGTCTATTTGGGAAGTGTGTGAATTCTACTTACCTCACAATCTCTCTGCATTTTTAATAAATATCCTCAGAAACATTTCCACAATAAGAGACTCCATGATAGCCAGTTTTTCATATTAGGCAAGTACTTCAGAAAGATCCTCATCTTTTTTGTGGATGCTAGGAAATATTTTGAGCAGTGTTTTCTGTACTGTGGCATCCAACAACTTGTTGTTTGAAACTTGCATCAGAAAATTTCCACCCATGGATCCATTCGCAAACACTCATATTGGCAGGTTTTCATTTCCAAATCAAATTAAGTTCATTTACATTTTAGTCAGTGCCATGAAAGCATATGCCCCTTGATGCTTAACTTCGGAAAAAATATACTCCACAAACCCATGATCTTGAATGGAAAGAGAGATCATATAGTACTATCACATAGCTCCCTATGTGTATAAGTGGCAAACACGTGTCTGATGCACACCATGCTAAAGAGAACATACTCTTGGCAGCAAAAGAACAAAGGGAAAGGAGTGCCTGGGAAAAAAAAGGGAGGTTATATTTTCTTTTGACCCACCTCTTGGTCTATATCTGATCTTGGTTCTTTTAAAATATTTAAGTACAACGCCTCTGTAACTTTTTTCAAACCTATTTTTATTTAACTTTTAATTTGTTCTCTTGCTCATCAGCCATAGGCAACTTCATCCTTTCCATAGGGACCACTCTGAAGGTAATTCTGGTGTCTGGAATATCAGGAGTCTCAATCAGATAAATTACTATGTCTCTGATTTTCTAGAGTTGTAGGGAAGCAGGAGGATTATCAAGTATAAAAGGTCTGGGTCCAATGAATCTCCTTTATCCCCATATATATGAACTAGTTGACCCAACCCAACATTTCTGCTGTTCAGCTTTCCTTGCCTCAGAAATCGCTGGTGTTCATTTTTAGTGGGCATTAGCAGATCTTCCACAATTACTTCTGTTTCATCCAAATCCCTACAGATGGAGATATAATGCTTTAATGTGGCTCAGAAAGTGCTAGGTGCACAGTCTTGTATTTTCTCTCATAATCTGAACCTGTCAAAACAGTCAAGTTACATTTCAAACCGCAAAAATAGCCTTTCGCTTAAACATCTATGTATGACCTTCTCTGCCAGTCTCATGGAGTAACATACTTTGAAGAGTTTCCTCAAATCTTTTGACTCTAGCCCTATTGTGAGTGTATTCCCTCCTTGGCTGTTAATTCAGGCTGATGTCTGAACTTCTTCAAAATATCCACCACAATCTCCTGGCTGGTATAACACTTTTTAATGCTAACAGAGCTCTATTGTAGCATGTTTCTTGACAGTAAGGGACTTAAATGGAGTCAGGTATCACTGTGATTTAACTACATCTTCACAACATATATAATTATTAGCCTCTTGTCAAAATAATTTTATCTACACTATAATATCTGTTAATTCATCTGATAATCTCTGTCCAACCACAAGCGGAACAACTTCTTTTGCCATTTCAAATTCCATTTATGAGACTTTAGATTATGTGATGTACAGCAGATATAGGGTATTTCCCAAAAGCTTATTAGCTTTCTCTTAGTTCGCAGTACCTTCTGTTTTCCAGAAATCAGAAGGAATTTGCCACAGCAGTTGTGTATTCATAAGTCTGAATACATGATTTGTGTGCTGTGTGATTAGAGAAGATGGATCTCACTTTTGTCTGACTGGGTCATTGTGTTTTGCTTGCAGTGTAGGAAGTGAAAGATGTTGCACTGAACATTGGCCTCTCCTCTCTAACACACCAACTGTAAATTATTTTTCTCCACTTCCAACTCTTTTTCTGGCCTATCTACATTCCTACTTGCTAACTCTACCTTAATCTTAGTATGAGTTAACAATCCATCTCTGCTCAACCCATGTGTGCCCTCCCTGCCTTCCATTAAACAAAATCCCAGCTTTGGGCTTGGTCCTATGCTGCTCTCACACTTGCAAGGATGTTTCTGTGAGCATCTGCAAGAAACCCTCATTATCCTCTTTCAGACAAGAAAATTAAATGGAAACACATCATAAGCCCACTGGACTGCCATTAATCATAAGTACACCATAGCTGTAACAACGTTCATGCAGCTTAAGTGCCACTTTTGAATTGTCATGGTTATGTTTATTCTTACCCAGCATTATATAACGAACATCTCACACATATGACAAGACCCAGCAAAACACTGTGTCTATGTTCACCATTGCAGATTTGTGCTCTGGCTGTTACAAACACTTCTATATTTTTCATCTATATTTTTTGCAAGATACGTATGGAGGAAGATTCTTCCATAAAACTCTTGTTTTTACAGTGTATCGCTGCTGACTTCATGTTGAGCACTTCTGCATTGTTGTGACTGCTTTCACTTTTTCTGTAAATAAATCTGGTCTCTGTACTATGTTTATTCTTCTGTTCTGCCTTTATGCTGCTGAATTAGATGCATTTCTGGCTTTCACAGCTTGTTAACACTGATTTTGTAATGCATATTTTTCAATAATCCTGCACTTTTTTTTCCCCCCAAACCATATTTCTATGGTAAAAAGCTTTGTTCTGACCAGCCGATGAGCTGTATCGTAAATAATTTGACTGCTCTGTTAACTGTTCAAATTTTTATTATTTAATTTAACCACATCCCTCTGTAACAGAATGCTCAATTGCTACACACAACAGTCACCTTCTTACAAAGAAAAATGTTCCTTTCTTGTATGACAGTCCTGCACTGATCACAGCAGTCTTCACATTCATTCAAGTCACTTCTGGTCCCTTCCAGGCTTGCTTTGGCAGAGTTGAGAAGAACTTGCAAGCACATTACTGGGCAAATCTCTTCTTTCTCTGCCCTAAATGTACCCAGGCAGTGTAATTATGGCTACAGCTTATAATCTGTGTATTTGTGTGTGCGAGTGAATGCATGCGCATGTTTCAAGGAACCAAGACTAAATGTAAACCATCAGCTGGAATCAGTGGGTTGAGAGCTGGCAGCGAAGCAGCTGACAGCCAATGAGAGATTCATGTCAGCTACAGAAGGAGGACCCATGACATTGCTCTTCAGGAAGAGCAAAACTTTATTACAGAATGGCCATGCATGGGATGCTTCAGTGTTTTCTTATTCCTTCTATACTTCTGCAGTAAAGTGTCAATTAGGGATAGAGTTAGAAACTTGGTAGGTTAAACTTTGACGGTAAAAAAATAATTGTGAGTAGAATATTTAGGCGAATAACAAATGATTCTGTAGAAGCTGATGCTCTTTGCATGCTCAACTTTAAAAAAATCATTGTCCAATGAGCAAAAGAGCAAGAGCGAATACCACTGTCTGGAAGTCACTAGCTACTCTAGATGGGTAAAGTATGTCCTCCTGGCAGAGAAGCAACTGAGTTCCCAGCTCTGTTATAAACATCAGTTCCCCATGAGAACTGATAATGAGATAGTGAAGTTCTGTAGGACCAGCAGGCTAAAAAAAGGCAAACACAGCAGAAAGTGCCCACCAGTTGCAGAGGAAATGCAGTAAATTTTAAACATGTGTCCCTAGAGCAGGATGCCAGAGCTCCTCTTATTACGCTGTATACAATTGGCTTAACCTTCAGAAATGCTCCCAACTGGGACTTTGATGTGCTTGGTTCCTTTGAAAATAAAGAGGGATGCTTAACTGGCAAAAATTAATTAGAGTTCTTTATTAATCAGATAACCTGAGTCAAAATACAAGTATAACCAAGCTCCATATATGAATTTTGGACACTTTCAGAAAATAATTTACTTGGATTAGAGATAGATTTTATCAGGTGCGATCCTGCGCATCCAGTTCCCATTTCTTTTCCACCCCAACTCTTCCTATTATTTGACAAACATCTTAATTATTTTGCCCAGATCTACTGTAAAGAAAGGAGGTGTGAAAAAAAACTGAACAGCTGCACATCTAATTCAGCATTTTGTCAAAAATGTTACATATTTCTGAAAAAAGCTCACATAGTCATATAACTATACAAAGGTACCATAAATGTAAACAGCTTCTTAATTTTTCTTCTTGACCATTGCCCCAAAATAAGAGAATAGTCTTTGTAATTACCAAGGCAGAAAAAATAACAGCAGATGTCATGTCTTTGATAATTGTCTGACTCCTTCTTCTTCACGTTTGATTCTATTACCTCTGTTATGCTTCTCATACCTAGATACCTACACTATCAATAAAATCAGTATGCAGCTTGCCAGTGAAATTCCTTGGGTCATGAGGTTAATATTGTCTCATATTTTGCTTTGAGCCTGTGATTGGGTAGTGCATCTTTTGTTTCAGGCAGCCGATTCCTCTGAGAAGCTTGGCTGCTTTTCATGGTCTAGCTGAACAGAAAGCAATCATCACACCCATTAACATAACTGTATAAAGGCAGTTCTAGTTGCCTTTTTAACATTTCTGACTTCCAGAGCATGTTCATATTCTTGTATTAAATAGAAATGGTCTGATTTCCTTTCCATCTACTCTTCTACTTTCTTAAATGTTTCTTGCTCTATTCTTTCCTTTCCAAATATGGGTCTCCTCATCTTTTAGATTTCTTTCTTTCAATGAAATCTCAGTGGTGATTTTTACTTATGCTATCTTTGTGACACTTTTAAGTGTCTTCTTTCTAAGATTAGGAAAACTGAATGAATGCATAATGAAAAGAAAGAATATGCTATCCCTATGTAGCCAACTATTATTTTCTTTTCTTTTTTTCTTTATACTGTCTCCTGTACTATTTGCTCTTTGCATTTCCATTGATAGATTAGCTATAATTCTATAACATAACTACATAAAATAATCCATTATTCTGCAATAACCTTCACACATCCTTTTATTTTCTCCACATCTTCCAGAAGTTCTCCTTACAACACAAGTATCTTCTTACTCCTACTACAGCTGTTTGTCCTCTGCACACTTCAGTGCTTGTTGCAGAAGCTAATTTCCAACACATTGCTGTAGCTGGAGCCCCAGACAGCAAATATGGTTCCATGATGTGTATCTCCCAGCATGGGCATACACTGGGAAAGTGCTTCCTACATCATTGTTTCAGACATATAGCAAAATCAATATGGCTAAATTAGCCATTCCTCCTCTGCATCATATGGCTACAGCTGCATGACACCAGAACTGTGCAGGATTTACTCAGCCACAGAAGGATATGGCTACATGTTATGAACTTATATGCCAAATGTTACCACCTGATGTATGAGACACAGATATTTCAGGCAAACACAAACATTTATGGCTTCATTCTCAGAATGATGATGGAGAACCTTTAACATTTCTACCTTTAAAGAGCAGGTGTTCAGCACCTTGGACAACATTAACTTTATCCATAGACATGATAAGGAACACTATGTGCATTTGAAAAGCAGAAGAAGTTACATGATTCACCTTTCAGTGACCACATTGCTTTCACCCTAGACACTGTATTTACAACCTTTCAGTTTATAAAATTAATGTGAGTGATATTTATGTCTTGCTTATCAAAGTGTTTACATATTAAAATATTGACAATTATCGACAACGGCAGTGTGTCTGTTCCTCCTCTGGAGCTAGGAAGTATTAATATAGGCTCACTGGCAGTGCTATTAATGTTTAATTTAATATATGTGCCAATAAAGCTGACATCCATCATCTAATAATGGATTCCTTTTAAGGAGGAAAAAGCAATATTTAGGAACTCAGCCGAGATGTGGGACCCAGTGGTTGAAGCCTCTGGCCTGTTAAAAATCAGGGTTTTTCTAATCCAGCAATTGCAAGTTAGTCAGGGTTTACAAATGAAAAGAACAAAGTCGTTGACTCTGAAGACATGTCTAAAAAGAAGTTTCTGTTACTGTACACACTGCAATATCAAGGCAAGCGTGGAAGATTTAAGCTGTATAAACAGCAAACCTTAGTTTACCTCGTGGGACATTTTTGTACCTTTCACATCCCATCTGTTCATATATTCACTTTGTTGTTATATGGCACATAATACTGACTCCCTGTGCAGTACTCTTTAAAAGTCATATAGAGAAACTAATATTTTCAGAACTCAATTTTCCAGGCCCCGTAGGGTAATTTTATTTTCACGCAACCTGCTACGATTCGAAACCAAGACAACTAACACAGAGCGTGATCCCAATATACTCGGGAGTTTGCATTTACAAAGCACAACAAATCCACCATCCGGGCTGGCTCGCTCCACTTCCCCCGCTCCGTGTTGCCCCGGCGACGGGGTCGGCGGGGGAAGGGGAGGTTCGGGGAGGACCGGACAGGGTCCCGTCCCTTTCCTGTCCCGTCCCCCCCCACCCCGCCGCCCACGCTGCCTTCACTGGCTGAAAACTCAGCGCTCGCCTGAAGTGCAAAGCCCTGGCAGAACCGCGCAGTACCGGCAGCTGAAAGAATAATTCCTGTTTGACAACAGGTTGTGGGGTTTTTTTTGTTCTGAGGTAATAAAAATACCCCGGAATTTGCAGTAAAATCTGTGAACATTAAAAAAAAGAGAAAAAAAAAGAAAAAAAAAGTAACAGCTGCGGCGGTAGCAAAAAAGCAGCTGGCGAACATGCTGAGAACCCTCAGG
>NW_010159102.1:58259-58869 GCF_000695765.1 Mesitornis unicolor
ACATGCTGAGCACCTGCTGCTTTTCATGACTTGGTGTGGTGTTAATTTATTCAATTTGCACTGTATGCCTGTTATTTGTCGGTCATAATGCGAGCTGTCTATTTGCATTTATGGACAGACAGAACAAGTTACCAATCCCTTCTAGCGGAAATTAAGCACAGAACTTGGACAAATTTTCAAGCGTGTGCTGCACAGAGTAAAAGCAGCGCTGAGCCCACCCCGAAAGATCCAGACAATCCAGGAATCAGCGACCAAAGATGCCACTGTTAGGAGTCAAAATCCTGGTTTTGACCCCGACAATTTTTCTGATTTGGGAATATTTAAGTTAATCCGAATTCCTTCCAACCCCTTCCATTCCATCAAATTTTCCTGGACAAGTCCTGGACCGGAGCGCACTGGGAGGCTGCTCTGACTCTACAAGTTCCCGCCGGCTGTCCTAAACTCCTTCTGCCGCCCTCAGCGATCAACGGAGGGGATGCAAAATACCTCAAACCCCGCTCAGAAAGCGGCGGAGGGGGTGTTCTGTCAACTTTCATGCTAGGGCTACTCTGAGCAGCGACTTGATCGCCTGTGCCTCCCACGCACCCACCGGGTTGCGCCTCAAGCTGCG
>NW_010159103.1:0-12514 GCF_000695765.1 Mesitornis unicolor
TAAAAAAAAAAAGAAAAAAAGGCAACTTTGCTGTATAGTCAGTTATGTGGGGTGAGGGAGATCGGGTGTGTGAGTAGGAGATAAAGCAGACTCGGTATGAAATGGCAAATTAGTAGGGGACCTTGAGATTTCTTACCAATGCCTGTGCATTCTGTAGTGTTGCTGGCTTACAGTTTCATCCATAATTTTCTGATATTTCAAAGTGAGAAGGAAAGAGTATTAAAATCTATCACATATTGGCATTTGGAGACTGCTTGCCTTGTTTAGCTTTCATTTTTTAAAATTGGCTCTGACTTTTACTTGCAAAATAAAAAAAAATCACAAAATGGTCTAATGTGATTAAAACTGGAAAGCACATAAATTCAAAGACATTACAACAAGCTTCAAAGCTTTCTTAGTCCTGAATCATGATCCTTGAATTCAATCTTGGCAGTGCTGTCTGTGCGCTGCCAGGCTGGGCCCTGGTAGCTGAGGAGGAAATCCTGATAGGAAATTGCCAGCTGACTCCCAGTCATGAGCAAGTACCACAATTACTGTGTATATCCTCATAAATCAGATTTCTGACACCTGTTTCGACATTCGGCACATAAACCAGTCGATAAAGCAGTAAGAGTGAGGGTTCAGTGTTCAAAACTTTAATGAACTGGTGGGCTCCAAAAGACAATCTAGGGAGGTAAGTTCCCGTATATTCAAGATCTAGGTTAAAGCGTGAAGAACTCTGTAAAGATTTATGCTCTAAGAGTCCACAGAAATGTATAATGAACAGCAAAACCTGGTTGCAGTGGGAAAGGAGGAGAAAGAATTATCCACATCCAGAGATGCTGATTGCACAGTTAAGCTGAGTGGGTTAAAATGGCCACAAATGTGAATAAAACAGAGCCACAACCACTTCGGGGCAAAGTCTTAACAGTGCATGGAGGTATTTAATTTTCACATAGGCAAGGCAGCTTCTTTCTCAGGCTCCGTAAATGAGCTGAAGCTGCTCTGAAATTCAAGGTTCCAGGGAGAAAGTCTCTGTGTGTGCGGCAGCCATGCTGCTTTGTTTGGCCCCATCGTGTTTAGCTCCTTCTCTGCTCCCTTTCTCATTAACAGCTATCAACCCTTCCCAGTGAAAGAAGGCTGGGTAGAAATCTGCAGTTTTATGAATACAAATGTGCATCAAAGAATGAGTATGTTTGAATCTTAGTGAACAAACCAATAGGGGCAAGCTGTTAATATCATACAGCCATAATTGCACCATTTTTGGTGTTATTTTCTACTTGCCATGCATTCTAATAATGTATTTGCTTTTTGTTGATCATTCCAAATCAGAGCCCTGTGTTTAATTGCATGGCCCTCAATGTCACTTGGGGCCTTTTTCTGAGCAGTTTCAGTTAATTTACAGTCCAGGAACGTACTTTGAATTATTCCCTCTAAATACTTTACTGCCCACCCATTGGCAGTTCAGGTGCCACGGGGCAGTGGTTGTGCTCATCTTCGCTTGGTGTATCTTTGGGAGATGAGTCTAATACTTTACAACACCGTGCGGTGTCTAACTGGGTGGGGTTTTCAGCTGTAACCACAAGGATTATTCCCGGTGCTCCCTGCTGAGTGAGAGCTCGGGATCCACAGCCTGAGCCCCATTGCACCGCTCGTCCTGGTGCCACACCACAGGCTTGCATGGAGATGCTGCTGCGGTTTGTCTTGTGTGTCGGCACATCGACTAACAACCCACCTCGATGCAAGCAGGGAGAGGTGTTTTGCAGTAAAGGCAGTACAGGCTATGTGGTGTTTATTTAGAAAAGCGGGTACTGTAAAAAGGCTGCCACAGAATGTTATCCATTTTGGCAGTAAAAAAGCCTGAAGGAAATTTTTGGGTTACATCTCACATCGCTTGAAAGGGGAGGTTGTAGATAACAGTCAGCTGTCTCGTACACCAGATTATACTGTCTGGTAAATCTGAAGACACTCCACTGATTATAGGAGAAATTTTTATGATCTACTGGTGGTGGTGGAAGTAGATCAGAGAAGATTCCAGTCCCGTAAATACACCTGCTTGTGAGGCAGAGCAATGGTAAGAAGACAAGGCAGGGGAGATGCTTTGCTTAGAGAAGAAACAAGGGTCATTGTAAGTGACAATTAGACCCCTCTCCCACAGCTCTGACAGCTGCATGGCAGCTGTGCTTTCAACCTGGAAAGCCATTTCTTTTTCAAAACAAAAATGCTCAAGGAAACAACTCGGGGGGGAAAGAGCACCATCTCATCAAAGACTGTACATTAAACAAGCAGAAAAAAAAGATTTTTCTTCCTAGAAAATGTGGTCCCTTCTCCCTCTAGTAATTACAGAAGTCAAATTGAAGTTGTCATTAACATTATTTCAGAAGTAATCTCTCTTGGAGCACCACAAGGGACAGCTGTGAACTAATTTCATGCCAATGGGATCTAATTTGACAGAACTCATGGGTTACTTTTTCCATAACCTTCCATTTATTCAAATTCTCGCAGTATAGTGATTTTAGTGCAAAACGGGTATCTCAGACCTTACACCAGCCCATCAGTTGACTAGTTTTTTTATGAGCTGTCTTTGAATTCTGCAGTAGCTTTTTACAGCTCTCAAAATACTTGAAGCTTTTTTTTTCACCTGCAAATATCAAAATCCTTATAGCATGATGGGTGAGTCATTGATTTGTGTCAAACTCCTCCACTATGTTTTAAGTAAGGATATTACGTGTTTCTCTATATGAATGAGGAGAAGCAAATGAGAAGTAGAGCTGCTGGAGGTCTGTTTGCAAACCTGAAAGGCAGGTGTGAAGCGCTGTGTGTGACTGGGTGGGATTAGAAAGGCAGTTTTGTACCCTACGCTCCCTACAGAAATAGTGCGAAATTCTCCAGGTGGTAGAGAGGTGTGGTTTTGAATTGGAGGACTCATTTTTAATCTCTCTTGCTCCCACCAAGCTCTGAGCCGCTAACGCATGCAGCGCATTCACTACTCTAAGGGCCGAGGTGACGGAGGATTTGTTACCATATCCCTTACCCTTCAATGGCTGCGTGCGTAATCTGCTGGGGCCCACACACGTTGCTCAGCCTGCTTTGTGCACGGGGTTAGCTACAGCTCTCGGCTTTGGCCTGTCGGCTCAGACTGCACAGACTCATCCTTGTTGCTTTTCTGGCAGTGGCACTGGTTTAGGTGGCAGCTGACAGACGTGGAGTGTTTTAAATCCCTGCCCTGTGTTCCTTGGTTGACCCCAAGGTTTCCTGTAGATGGGGAATGTTATGGAAAGAATGAAGCAGAAACCCAGTTCTTGTAATTTGGGTAGCACAGATCCATAGGCAATGTTCGCATTGTTGATGCTTTCCTTTTAAATAGGCTTATGTGGTTCACAATTCTTGTGGAGTGAAAAAGTGCACCTTAAAAATGTGCTTGTAGCAAAATAGCGTTACAAAACCTGAACAACCAAGACCTGACTTTGGAGAGAATGCCCCTTGTCAGTCTGGGAGAAAACCAGCATTCGGAGTGCTTCTGGCTGTCCCAGTGGCAGGGTGACCTTTATGTGAATAAATAGAGTAATTCCTTTTTGATTACAGAAAGCAGCAGCTTCATAATGGCAGCTCCCTATCTTCTGCCATCACCTAAAGTGGTGGGGGGAGCACATGTCAATCTGTCATTTTGCTGGCCCAGGATAAGCCTAAAAATTTGCTCCTGTGTTGCAGTGATTCGATATATCCCAGTGCTGGGAGTCAAAGCTGAGAGAATGACTGAAGAACGGCATGGAGCAGCCTTCTCTTTGCTTTTCTTTAAACGTTGGCAGGCTTTCAACTTTTTGGATTTGATGGAATCTCAATTAAAAGAGAACAGAAAAATATCACCTTCTGGTTGTTAACGGAAAAAATGCAATCCAGCAGTGCTGCTGGTGCTTTGCTGTTTCCCAGGTCAATAAATGGGTCCCCTGACTTTAATAAACATTGATGCTGCAGGCTTGTTCTACAGTGATTGAACCTTTTCATAGGTTCAACCGCTCACAATACATGAAAGCTTGAGGATTTTTTTCTTTTTATTTTTTTTCTTTTCTTTTTCAGGAGGGTTGGTTCTGATTGATTAAATTGTCATTTTCTGAGTTAGTTGCTGAATTATAACTTGGCATTTTTAACCGTGTGATTTGTTTAAAGAGACAGCGTTTTGATATAGCAAACCAGCAGAGAATTTTTAAGCAGTAAAAGAAAATTTTACTCACTTTGTTTTCAGCCTTTCATCGTTACCTGACAAAAATGCTCCTGAAAACCATGTAGAGTCTGTGATATGAGGAGAAGGTACTTAGATTCACACTCATGTCTTTATTCTGCGGTGGAGCTGATCTGTGCAGTATTATATTGCTTTCAATTGGTAGTTGGAGACCTCATTGTTGTTAACATGCTTATCTTTCCAAGGAGAAGAGAAGGGAGGGGGAATTAGAGATATAAATTGTGTGCTTGAGTGCTACCCAAGGTGATATCAAGAGTAAATGGCAGAGCCGCGCTTTGGACCAACTGATTTACCCCTTAATACACACAATGGACTTCTTTGCACCAAACTGATGGGCTTTGAACACATCTGTGTCAAATAACCACAAGATGTTAAACCAAATCCAGACTGGGCCTGGTTCAAAGGGACAGAGACCTTGTAATTCTCTAGAAACTGAGAAAATCCCGTCCATGTGATGCATTCTTTTTTTTTTTTAATTTAACCAGCTGCCACATTCTTTTTTTGTGGATAGCTGCGTGGTTTCAAGGCCAGATTTTGGCCAGATTTTTTTTTTCTTTTCTTCTCTCCCCTCAGTTTATATCTGTATGCGAGACCGTAAAGCTGAAGTGAATGAGACTTACATAAAAAACATGTGTGTCCAGAATGTGTTTGGAAAGAAAGGCCAACAAAACTGTCTTGTAGCACATAACAGGGTGTCTTTTGCTTTTGATTTACAGTGCCTGCAGGGGAAATGGAATAATCTAATGGTCTGAATATGGGAGATCTGACGTTTGCTCACTGCAGTGTTACCCTGGTTGGACTCTGGAACAGCGCTTAGTAGTGGAAGTCTCAGAGTATCAGTATGAAATACTGAAGTCCAATTATACTTCTGCTTGTACACTATCCCCTCTCTGACCATTTCAGCTTCTGCTCTGAGATAATAACTTACGACAGTGCAAAGCTGAATTTCAGCAGTGAATTATATCCCTGCCCTCTAACTTTAATTGCATGATTCTGCAACTAACCCATTATCCATCTGGGTCCCCTGAATTCTTTTTGCTTCTTTTCCTCTCCTTCTATAGCATTCATTCAAAAGCTTTAAAAGGTGCAAAATAGGTGCCTAGGACGAGGGCAAATTGTGAAATGAATGTTTAAACTTCTTACCCGTCACCAATTCCTGAAGGTCCTTCACTGGAAAGGTGGAGGTAGAGTTCACCAACACTGGGGATGGGGATGAAGGGCTGCAGGCTCTGGCTGTTTTCTTGCAGAGCTGTTGGTCCTGGTTACTCAAAAGAGGGGGCGGGAGGACCCTTTGCAAGCACCGGTCGGATATGATCCAGCTGGACAGGAGCTTTATGGGATGTCCATGGGATGACCCCTAGCGGCAAATGAAAGGTGACTGCTAGAAACGGAGCTGGGGTAGATGACAGATCAGTGCTCTGATTCAGCATGGCAAATCTGACACCTTTATTTTAATCAGCTGAAGAATTCACAGCAAGATGTTGATGCATGAGCAAACTTATAATGGCAAAAGCCGAAAGTAAGGTATTCTGTAATTATTAGTAAACACAATATGTGAAGGTTTTTAGGAGAATTGCTCACATTCATTTCAAAATGATCTTGAGGCCATTTTATAGGGTGGGAAATAAGCTGTAACAGAAAAAGAGTAAAATATTCATTAAAGCGTAATGATTTATATCATAATATTATGAGGTGGCACACTTTACCTCAGCACAGTTCCTCAATTAATGTTTTTTTAATTTCCGTAAGTAATTGACCTCTCATTAGCAACTCATAAGAAAAATTGAGGTGATGTCTCAAATGCAAACCCACTGCGACAGAAACTCTGCCTGTGAATAAACTATTGAATAGTCTAGCATTCAAAATGAAGGACCGTGAGAACCTTATTATCTCTGACTGAAAAAGTATTTCATTTGCATCTGTAAAGTGAAACGCTTTTCTCTGAATATTTATAGCTGCACGCTCAACAGTCCTTAAATCCATACTTTGACTCCTGGCTGGTTTTCAAACACAGGGAATATCCACTTCTTGCCTCTGTGGGTGGGAACAAGAGTGATGGTGGTGAAAAGCAGCCCTGAGGCTTTAAACTCGGTTCGAAGGGGGGAAGAGGGTAATACCAGGCTCACTAGAGATGAGCCTAAGGGGTAGCATGCCAGTGTCACGGGTGAAATCAATAACCCATCTCAAGTGCATCTACGCCAATGCATGCAGTATGGGCAATGAACAGGAGCTGGAAAGTCCCTCCGTCCCACTCCCTCCCCTCTCCTACTCCCCTAGGGTGAAATCGTCATGCTCAGCTCACTCCCTGAAATGCCTGTACACCAATGCATGCAGCATGGGGAAGAAACAGGAGGAGTTAAAAATCTGTGTGTGGACAAGGGATTATGATCTGGTGGCAGTTACAGAGATGTGGTGGGACAGCTCCCATGACTGGAATGTGGTCATGGATGGCTGTGTCCTTTTTAGTAAAGACAGGCCAACAAGGCAAGGTGGTGGAGTTGCCCTTTACATGAGAGAGCAACAAGAATGTACTGAGTTCTGTCCAGGGGCAGATGAGGAGCAAGTTGAGAGTTTGTGGGATGAGAATGGACAGGCTGGCATGGGCAATACTGCTGTGGGTATCTGTTCCAGGCCACCTGATCAGAATGAGGGAGTTGACAAGGCCTTCTACAGGCAGCTGACAGCAGCCTCACAAGCACAGGCCCTGGTTCTCGTGGGGAATTTGAACTACCTGGATATTTGCTGGAAAGCCTACACAGCCAGCCATTCGCAGTCCAGGAGGTTCCTCCAGTGCATCGATCATAACTTCTTGATGCAAATAGTAGATGAGCCAACTAGGAGAGGAGTGCTCCTGGGTATTATACTCACTAACAAGGAGGTCTGGTTGAAGTGGTGAAGGTTGAGGGCAGCCTTGGCTGCAGCAACCATGAGATGGTGGAGTTCAGGATCTTATGCGGTAGGAAGAGAGTACCAAGCAGGATCACAACCCTGGACTTCAGCAGGGTCAACTTTGGCCTTTTCAAGCAATGGCTATGGGAAATTCCAGGGCATAGAGTACTAGAAGGTAAAGGTGCCCAAGATAGTTGGTTTATATTCAAGGATCACTTCTTCCAAGCTCAAGGCCAGAGCATCCTAGTGGGTAGGAAATCAAGAAAGGGAGCCAGGAGACCCTTATGGTTAAACAGGGAACTGCTGGGCAAACTGAAGTGGAAGAAGAGAGCCTATAGATCATGGAAGGAGGATTGGGAGGCATATAGGACTGTCGTCAGAGGATGTAGGGAGGCAACTAGGAAAGCTAAGGCCTTCTTGGAATTAAACCTTGCAAGGGAGGTCAAGGGCAACAGAAAGGGCTTCTTCAAATATAATGCAGACAAAACTAATGCTAGAGGCAATGTAGGCCCACTGCTGAATGAGGTGGGTGCCCTGGTGACAGAGGACACTAAGAAGGTGAAGTTACTGAATGCCTTCTTTGCCTCTGTCTACATTGCTGGAGACTGTCCTCAGGAGCCCCAGACCCCTGAGGCCCCAGAGGAAGTCAGGAAAAAGGAGGAGTTTGCCTTGGTTCATGAAGATTGGGTTAGGGATCAATTAAGCAATCTGGACACTCATAAATCCATGGGCCCTGATGGGACGCATCCATGGGTGCTGAGGGAGCTGGCAGGAGTCATTGCTAGGCCACTTTTCATCATCTTTGGTAAACTGTGGGTAACAGGAGAGGTGCCCGAGACTGGAGGAAAGCAAATGTCACTGCAGTCTTCAAAAAGGGCAAGAAGGAGGACCCAGGTCGCTACAGACCAGTCAGCCTTACCTCCATCCCTGGAAAGGTGATGGAACAGCTTATCCTTGGCACTATCTCTAGGCATATCATGGATAAGAGGGTCATTAGGAGCAGTCAGCATGGCTTTACCAAGAGGGAGTCATGTTTGACCAACATGCCAAAGCATTTGACACTCTCTCCATAGCAGCTAAACTGAGGAAGTGTGGTCTAGATGATCAGGTAGTGAGGTGGATTGTGAACTGGTCAAAGGAAAGAAGTCAGAGAGTTGTGGTCGATGGGACAGAGTCCAGTTGGAGGCCTGTACCTAGTGGAGTCCTTCAGGGGTCAGTACTGGGACCAGTACTGTTCAATACATTCATCAACAACCTGGACGAGGGAGCAGAGTGCACTGCCAGCAAGTTCATGATGACACCAAGCTGGGAGGAGTGGCTGACACTCCAGAGGCTGTGCTGCCATCCAGCGAGACCTGGACAGGCTGGAGAGTAGTGCAGGGAAAAACTTAATGAAATTCAACAAGGGCAAGGGTAGAGTCTTGAATCTGGGAAAGAACAACCCCATGTACCAGTATAGGTTGGTGACTGACCTGTCGGGGAGCAGCCCAGTGGACTGAGACCTGGGGATCCTGGTGGACAGCAGGATGACCATGAGCCAGCAATGCGCCTTTGAGGCCAAGAAGGCCAATGGCATCCTGGGGTGTATCAGAAGAGGTGGTTGTAGGTCAGAGAGGTTCTCCTTCCCCTCTACTCGGCCCTGGTGAGACCACATCTGGAATATTGTGTCCAGTTCTGGGCCCCCAGGTCAAGAAGGACAGCAACTGCTTGAAAGAGTCCAGCACAGAGCCACAAAGATGATGGAGGGAGTGGAGCATCTCCCTTATGAGGAGCAGCTGAGGGAGCTGGGTCTTTTGAGCTTGGAGCAGAGGAGACTGAGGGGTGTCCTCATTCATGTTTATAAATTTGTAAAGGGCGAGTGTCAGGAGGAAGGACCCAGGCTCTGCTCTGTGATGTCCAATGACAGAACAAGGGGCAATGGTCCCAAGCTGAAGCACAGGAGGTTCCACGTGAACACAAGACAAATCTTTGTCAATGTGAGGGTGCCAGAACATGGCCCAGGCTGCCCAGAGAGGTTGTGGAGTCTCCTTCTCTGCAGACATTCAAAACCCACCTGGCCGTGTTCCTGCTCTGGTGATCCTGGTCTGGCAGGGGTTGGACTGGGTGAGCTTTCAAGGTCCCTTCGAACTCCTGACATTCTGTGATTCTACTTGCAAGTAACTACACAGGAAAAAGAATGACCCAACACAGTGAGCTGTTTCAGGAGGAAGGTGTCTGCTTTATCCTTTTTATAGCCACTGTTAATCAACACATGAATGTTAACAAGCTTAAATAATAAGATTTTGGACATATTGAAGTGTTAACTTCAATAACCTTATATAGCTGTCTTTTTAGGTATCAATAAATTCATTTCAAGCTACTTGTTCATCACTGCAATATTGTGAAAACCGAGGCTGATATTAACTTAAAGTTCTATGAGTCCTGGATGCTCTTGGACAAACCCAGAAAAATAACCGATTCTTTTTAAATATGTCCCTTAAAGTCCTGATGCCTATCTGAAACTTCTTTGAAAGTAACTGGATTTATGGGTTCCAAGTTAACATTTCATTACAAAGCTACATGAGGATGAGAAAGGAAAAAAATCCTGTCTGAAAGTCTTGTACAACAGAGAAGAGATGAACTGATGGAGTAATAATGTAAAGCAATGGGAAAAGCTATAGCTTAGAGCTGCCCTGGGAAAAAGCCAATAGGAATCTCACTTTTCCCTCATTTGGGAAGTGTATCTGTTATCTGTTTACTCTTCTCACAGGTTGTTTTTTAATATTTCTTCCTGAATTCTTCTGCAATGGGTGACTGCGTAGCACTGTTTCAATATAGGTGACTGTGTTTTGCTTTGCCAACTGAACTGTAGAAGGAAGCAAGAACAGAAAGGATCGTGATAATTTCCTGTTATAGAAGACAAATGTATCAGAGAGCATCTTTTCCTAGAGCCACAACTGAACTGAGTTACAGGGCCGGTTAGGAAACCAATAAAGAATACAAAACCAGAAAGTTGAGACCAAACGTCTGTCATATTCAAAATCTCCTCTAGGATTTTCAGGACTTCTGTGGAAACTGAGCTTTTTCAAGTCCTGGACCACCATTAGTTTGATGTACACCACCATAATCAAGTTTATTACTGAGTCTCTCTGCATAGTGCTGTATGCTTTTTGTTAGAGCCCACCCTTCCCACACAGTCCCACACTCCTACACTGCACAACCAGGATGACTCATGGACAGAATTACTTTAGGATTTAAGAATACATTTAGGTTTCAGCCTGTTGTGGAACATACACATACTTCCTCTTGTACCTACGCATATACTCAATATATTTCTTTACATATGGGATCTGAATCAGTAATACTAAATGCCTGAAGTTGAAGGAAGAACAAAACGCATTTATAACCATGTTCCTTGATAAGGTTTGTTGGGTTTTTTATCATTTAGTCAGTCATTTTGTGAGAGTGAAATACCTGATACATTGCAAGGCGCAAATAACACACCCCAAAAGAGGTAATTCTCCACATGTAGGTTGACATTAAAGAAGTCATAGTGCCAGGCATAAAACTAATAATTTGACTGAAGTAATAGAAAATACTTCCCTTCCTTCCCTCAAAATGGAAGAAAAAGCTCACATCTGGCAAATATATATTTTTGCAAGACTTTGGGGGTACACCTGTACTGCCTGTTAGTGAGCCCTAAGGTTACCCTAAGACTGGCTACATCTTGCTGCTTCATGCTACAAGCTGCTAATGTGGGTAAGTCAGAGTGTTATGGTAATGGCTCCAAACACCATTTCCAAACCTGCAGTATCATATCGGTATCCCACGGGGCTTCCAAAGCTGTAGACATCCAGGAACCCACCGAAATAGCTAGGAAGGGCATCCTTAATGACACCAACAAAAGAGAACAGCTAGTCTCTTGTTGCAGTATGCCTTTGGTTGTTGTATGCAGAATGGTCTAATATCACCTTAATCCCAGCTTGCCGTGTGAAAAATGGCCCTGCCAATTTGATACAGAAGTGGAATATTGAGAAAAAGGAACATTTTGTCTGAAAGGGAAGAGCTGACAAAGACAGACCAAATAATGTTTGATTAGATAAAACTGACTTGATTGTGAATTCCAAACAAAATTTAAAATATTGCACTAAGATTTATAGGGTTTGCTTTCTAACTTTTTGTCTATGTGTGCTGTGCTTTGTGTCATCAATATTTCAGTGCAGCAGCAGCATTATTTTCTTTATTGATAAAAGCCAAAGGCTAAATATTGTGAGACATTTGGCAATGCCAATATAAATGGGAACTCGCAGTTGTATGCAGTCCAGTTATTGATGTTTTTATTAACAATCCTTATAAGGGTACATTCTGTCTTCCTTCTTCCTACCATGATGTGGAAATGAGGAAGATGGGAAAATGCCTGTTGCACTTCACTAACTGCAAGACGGTTTTGACTGAACACATCTTGTCTGGAGCCTAGCCACAAGCATGATGTCAATAAGTCAGAGCGCAGTGGCAGGGGGTCTCAGCATCTTTGCACACCAGTGACTCTTCTCCTGTCCTGGCTGTGGGGACGGAGCAGACAAATCTTCATTGCAGCAGCCTTAATGAACAAAATCTGATGTAGGGACTAGCATCCCTTATTTCTCCAGCTGCTTAAAATAGCTCTCCAGTTCTCCAGCACTGTGAGCCATAACCCTGCTGAGCTCCTGCAATATGTATTGTCGTATCTATTCAGGGCAGGGCTTATGCATGAGGACACTATAGGGAAATTATTTTCTTAGAATTTTCAGTAGCCACTATAAGAAGTCTGAACTTTTATCTGTGTTATTTTTTCTCCTACTCTGCTTTATAAACAAACATGACACTTTATTCTACAAAGTGATTTCTTTCTGAGTTATAGAACCACAGAAAAAGCATATAAAACCTGCAAACCTTATTATTTTTGGATTCTTGAAACTCAGAATTGATTTAACCCAAGCTCAGCCAGCAATATTTCCTCCCCATCTGAGAAACTATATCCTGGGTTTCAGACTAAAGTAAATTTTTATAGACATGTAGTAATTATAAACCCTTGAGAAACAGATTTTGTCACAGGGACACTGGCACAAAGCTTTGCTGTAGTTACTCTGCCGAGTGCTGATGCGAAGAAGCTGAAAATCCATTCTCCCAAGAAGGAGCTTATTAAAAGACTGCAGTAGTTTTAATGACATTTCTTGTGACATCAAAATTATTTCATTTGGAATCACAAAGCGTCTCTGCTTCTGCATTTTTGAAATTCCAAGGAGAAGATACTGCTGGAGGCTCACAGCTATGAGCAGTGACTGAGGGAAGCAACTCAGAGATAAATCTGCGCTAGTACACACATCCTCTCGTGATGGGAGACATAAATTAATCTGTTTAATTAGAGCAGCATATAATAATTATCAG
>NW_010159103.1:12545-22477 GCF_000695765.1 Mesitornis unicolor
AAGAAATGTTTGGAAATACCATTACAGGTTTTGCAAATGATGTCGGTTCAGCTTTTTCTCCTAAATTGATGAATGATAGCTGAAATGACAGTGATAACTGAACTCAAGATGAGGAGATTTGGCTCACATCGGATGTGTTTCATGACTTATGTTCTTACTCAGTTCTGTAGAGGTCTTGGATTGATTTTCTCGCAATATTTCAAGCTAAATGGGTATTTTCAAGCAATATCCATTTCTGATTGAAGTGATCTTTGTACCATTTATCTCATGTCATTTGTACACATGAATGCAAATTAAATGATAGTGCTTGACCCAAATATATTGCACCATAGGAGATTAAGTCCTGCTCACATCAACCTTAAATTACACTTCTCAGCTATACAGGTATGCAGATGCTTTACATAGGTGGATAAATAGCTTTATCCTTGCTTTAGAGGTGCTCAAAGACAACAGTTAACCCCAAAGCACATCCTAGCTCAGAGGTAGAGGTCCAAACTGCAGCCTTCTTCCGCCATAATGCATAGCCTCATCCTACTGAATTCACTGAAGCCGGCAGCAAAATTTTCACCTACATCAAATCAGAATAACCAGCCCCTGTCAGCACATTTGCTCAGATTTCTTCTGAACTCCCTGGACTTACAGGAGGAAGGGGCTAAAGTCTTAGACAGTCTCAAGTCAGGTGGATAAGGCAGCAAGTGGTGGCAACAGTGTACAGCGAACGGAGGAGAATTTGGTAAAGTAGACAGACTGTTAGAGGCTGTTGAATGACAGCACAGTTTGTATTACAGACTTTGATTTTTTTTTTTTTTGAGATTTTTGGCACTGGTTATTTAATCAGTCAGACAATTTAGTGGGAAATGGAAACCCACAGAAAACTCAACCTCTCTCACAGGGCACGTGGGTAGCCAAAAATAGCTGCATGAGTTGAACAGTGGGGCTGGGGAAATTCTCCAAAGTTTTTCAGAATCTCCAAGGAGTTTTGGCCCATATTCTGGAAGAAAAATCATGTTGGTCTCCCTTTCTCTGAGCCAGTGCGCTCGTACACACACAGCCAATGCAGGCACCAGAGACTGAACTCGGATCCTCTTAATTCAGTGGCAAAGCTCCTGCTGGCTTCAGTCGTGGCAGGATTCGTCCCTGTGCAAGACAATCATTTATATTCAATACTCTGTAACTTAACTTGAGGATTAGCAGAATTAAACTCTCCTAATTTGTATATCTCTAGACTGCCAAACCGCAATTAACTTTTGTGCATTTGAATTAACAAGGAAAATTATTAACCATCCTTTCCTTATGCAATTATCATTTTACACTTCTGAAAAATTTCTCCTAAATACGACAAGTAGCTCACACCCCTGTGAACCTACTCCTCTTAATATCCTTTAGTTATTAGAGCAGGAAACAATTTTTCACCCCATTGCTTTCATATGCAGGCAATGCTTGCCCAGCACCACTGCCATGCTGTGCACTCCACTGCTTCCCTTTGTGTCGGCCTAAGGCTGGCCACATTTCACAGAGGGATGGGACTCAGCTTTAAACTCGCCCAAGGATAACACCTTTGTGCATAGTCCTTGGCAGATGTTACAACCAGCTGCTCTTTTGTGCTGCTTTTAACCATGCAACATGCAGGCTTAAAATACCCCCCTTCCCTTCTCCTGTGCAGATCTGAGGCAGACACTCTAGTTTTCCCAGGCACAGAGGTGCGGGTTGGTGTGGCAGAACAGAGGCAGCATAAAGCAACCCAATTTCTTTTCTGTATTTTCTGCTCTTCTCATGCACATGCTGGCCTTGCTCTGCCCCTGCATGGGGCTGGCAAGGTGCCTGCTGGCGCCTAAAGCTTGCAGAGCATCTATTTTCCCATGGCAGGTTTCCTTGCACTGTAGCGCGCCCTCCCCACTGTTCAAAGCGTGATGGTAATTTTTTCTTAAAACATTCATTTCCTGGGAAAAGTACAATTTGAAGCTTTTTTTTTTTAACTGAGAGGGAAGATATGCAAGAACAGATAGCTTTTGATTTGTGTATCACCCCCTTTACAATAAATATATTGGTAACGACGTAATGAAATTGTTGAACAAAAGTTCCTTTCCAGAAGAATAGTCTTTAGCTGGTGGAAAATGCCTCACTGGGATTTTGTCAGGTTTTAATTTCAGTTTGAATAAATAGTGTGAGACACCAGGTTGGCAAAGATAAAGGTGAATTTCATCTGCTTCCAGCTTGCCATGATGGAAATAATAACTACTTTACCCAAAAACAAGTTTCCAATTAGTTTCTCTAAAATAATATTATCCCCTTTTTAAATAGATACTGCAGCTCATTTTGGAACCTAATTTTGATAATATATAAACATTTCTGAAACAGCTATTCTCACTGAAAGAATGGCAAGCACAGACTTTGGCAGCACATATTGGGAGCCGGTCTGTACTGAAAAATGGTCTTTGCTTTCTTGAACAGAATATTAAACAATGAAAAATAGAACATTCAATGTAAAATCTTCCTTAGAATGAAGATATCTTTCCTGAAAGACTTTATTTTAAATGGCTAGATAATGTCATTAAACAAGACATTCTGAAGCTATAAAATACCTTTCTTTTGGAAAGCAGTGAAGCTGGTTTTTAGGGTTTTTAGCATGCTTTGTGGGGGACTTCAAGACACAGGAAAAGTGAAATAGTGCTGACTCTTAAATGCAGCTGAAATTGGCTGATTTATAAATCGCATTCGATTCAGAATATCTGTAAAAATAGTGGTTCAGAAAAGTAACCTCAAGGCTCAGGAAATGTGTTTGAAAGGATGCTCTGGAGGGCTGTAACAGGACTATATTCTGTTCAGTCCTACCCAGTGATCTCTTCTATTGTAATTGTCATCTAAGATGCCTGTACAGAGTAAAAAAAAAATTAAAAAATTACTTTTACTGTTTAGGAAGATGCATTTTTACACAAGAAGAAAAAGCCAAACTCTGGTATCCTATGAAATACACTGTACTCACCAAAATAAAGTTCACACAGTGTCACAATTTGTTTCAGGCCTGACCTGTCACCCTCTCCAAGCCCCCTGAAGCCTCTCACCTTATCTGGCTGCACGTTTTCCAGAGACATCCCATGGCTACTGACCCTTACACTGCAGCCACATCTCACAGAGACAAAGCTCACCCCCGAGAGGGCTTTTTGAAGGCTCTGGAGAGCAGAGCAGCTTGGTCAAAAGCAGAGCAGCTGTAGGGCTCACCAAGCACTTTCAGCTGCCTCCAGCTGTGGGGCTTGGGGAATACATCATGGCATTAGCTGGTTAAATGAGCATAGCATCATAGCACAGCATTGCTTTGTTAGCTGGTCTGGTTAGCACCAAGTCAATGTGGTTGTTTCTGTCCCCACAGTGGTTAATAATGGTGACAGCACTCACGGTATCACCAGCATGGCTTGGGCCCTGACCCTGTGTCAAGGAAGCCGACATGAGTGGCCCTGTTTCTTTGTCCAGCCCTACCAAAGAAAAAATAAAATAAAATTTTAAAAAAGGGAAAATATTGCACAGAATTTCAAAAACTTGAAAGACTCAGTGCAACAAGACAGCATGAATTCAAATAGATGTGTTAAACTCACCCAGTTTCATTCAAAACCTGTATTTCCTAGTGTATAAACCTCTCATCATCACACGTCCACGTGTATGCAAAACCATGGGGGAACAGATCTTCTGGGTGATGTTTTTTTCTAAATTTTGACATTTTACAGTGTACTCTAGCTGTAATTATGGAGCTGCATGCATAGAATAATTATCTCATGATGAAAGACTGGACAAATGGCCTGCATCTATTTTTTAATGAATGTGGACCATATTGGCTGTCACATTGGCTTGAATGTGGGCTGCTTCTGATCCAGCGTGTTGTCTGGAAGCCAGCGTGCCAGCAGCCAACATGAAACGCTGGGGATGAAAGTATAAAGATCATGCAGGAAGCAACTGTCAAATAATTCACTCTTCACACAGGGTTTCAGCCTGCCTTTTTTTTTGTATCTTCTTGTTATCTGAGTTTTATATGAGTAAATGACTACAGCGAGTAAACCTCAGGCTTCTGGTGTGACGTGGTGTTAACAAGAGACTCTTTCAACTCTTGTGATGATACAAAAAACGTCTGTCATAAACTGCCACTAAAGAGCTGCTTGTCAACGGCCAGGCCAGCGTTTGCCCATAAAGTGATTCAAACAATTCTGAAATAAAACATTTGCAAACATCTGTCTGCTGTTCGCAGATGTAGACGTCCAGAAAAAAACCTCCCCTCCACACAGATTACAATCGATAATTAGATCAGCTCAGGTATTTTTTAATGAAAAGAGAATAAGAAAACAATGGCAAAGCAGGGCAGGTTCTGGAAGTAGAAATTGCTCTTTGTATACCATGCAAAGCGTATCAGTTAACCTAGAGCAAAAAACACATTTGCATTTGCTTCATCTTCTGTTGTGAAAGGAAAAGATATTGTATGTGTGATTTGCAGAAGTACAGTTTTACACGAATGAAAATGCTGCACTCATTTGGCATATCTAAGCGTGGTGATTTTTGCAAAGAAGAGAAGGTGGAGCAGACCTTACTGTGCACAGGATTTCATGAAACCTTCTCTGCAATACCCAATCGTTTATAGTTAAGCCAGACATTGACCTTATTGTTGCCGTTTTGATTTTTACTACCTGAGTAAGTGGATATTATAGGGGAATTATGTACTGCAGTTGGCAGAAGCTGACGTAAAGTGGCCTTGCAAGGGCCAGGAGAAGACTCTGTATGGAGGTTTCTGACATGTCAGCACCTCTTTAATCACAGACCTGAACTTCTTCCCTGGAGACCAAACTCAGCAGGAGCAGCAGCATTCGTCAGGTGAAGGTAGCTCACAGGTGTGGTGTGCTGGCATCTCTGCTTGCCCAGAAGAAAAAGAAGGTGCTTTTTACAGACCTGTGTATTACTCAGTGCAAGGCAAAAGGAATCCTTTACTTGAGAGCTGGAATATGAAGTTTATATTCCATGAAAACTATCTCATGAAACTGTGCATTAAATGTGTTCCTAGAATTGTGCAGCCCAATAAATAAAACCAGTAATTTTACCCATGCAATAAGGAAATGAGCCAGTGATGTTGTGAAAAAACAAAGGAATGACAGGGAAGCTTCATCACCTGTATGCCAAGGGTCAGCCCCACTTTGGGCAGACATTTGGTCAAGCTTGCCAGTAGAAGTCATTGGCTGGATAAACAGTAAAACTCACACTTGGTGAAATGGAAACTTCAAACCAGCATAAACAGAAGCACTCAAAAATAATGAAGTTTTAAAAGGCTTTATCACATTCCAGGTTCAGCATCAGCAGTTGAATTTACATATTGCAGAAAAGCAGCCACAGAGGTGGAAACTAAGAAAATGCGGTTAGAGATGGGAGTGCAGGGTCAAAGGGGCCCCGGAGAGTGATGGCAAATTCAGTTGCTGAGCATTTCAGGGTAATCCTTGAGGACTTTGAGTTTCTCTCAGTCCCTTCCATGCAGAAAGAGAAGAGTTAAAAAAGATTGTCAGTGCCCAGGGAATCGCTCACAGGGGATCTTTGTGGAAGAGTAATCTTCATATTTAGAAGTATTTTCTCATTACGGGTAGTAGAATGACGAACTGAGAAATTATCTCAGCCACTTACCAATCTAAAAGCCCCTATCCTGAATAATCTATGCTGATTTAGAGACAATAGTGTCAAAGATAGAACTCATTCAGCACAGTGTCCATTTACTTACTATGAAGACTTACTGTCCTGCACTTATTTTATAGATGCTTATAAAAAGTTGATAATGATATAAAAATAGCGTAATTAAAATAAAACAAAAACCAAAAACCAAGTGTGCAGTGACAACTACTCTGTCCAGGACTATACTACAGACATACCAAACCTGCTCCTGATGAAGAGCAGTACAAATGCTAAAAGAGAGAAAAAATAGAGAGGACTCCTGTTCTGCACTCATAACAGTGAAACAAGCTGACAGAGAGGATGGTTCTGTGTGCAGGACGCTGCAGCAGCACTTAGGAGATGAGAGTTGCACACTCCCTGTGCCAGTGAGAGCTTCTCTGCTGGGTTTCTCTTGGTAAGGAAGCTATGCTAAGCCTTGATTTCACTGCTGCAGCTGCTTAAACTCTACACTTTTGGAGGCAGAAGTCATCTTTTATCACATCTCTGTGCAGGGTCCAGAAGGACTGCGTCTCTGCTGTGTGTTCTCCATTCTCCTAGGACACACATGCTTGCACACTGACAGAGCTGCTGCCCTAACTGCTCAGCATCATAGCCAGCCTCACAGCTTCCCCGTGTTTCTTCCAAGTCCTCATGACTGTAACATCGGTGTGTTTTCCCACGCATGGGACAAAAAATGTCAGGCTGACCTGAGGAACTGTCTCTTCCTTCATTTGCCTTGGGTTCTCTCCTCTTCAAGAGGTGATGATGAGCTCTTTCAAATGACAACTCGATCATCATCAGTAATCTTGCACTTTTTTTTTTTCACGTCATAGAGATTGTGCTTCCATGCATCCCATTGATTTTAGGCAGTTTTTGTGTCTCCTGAGATGATCACTGCAGGGGTTATTCATAAACTGTGTCATCCTGGGTGACTTGGACTCAGGCACATGGACAACAGAGCCTGCGCCTCTGGCACTGCAGTAACCAGGGACAAGTGTCTGACTGATGAAAACAGGGGCATAAAGAAAGGAGACTGATTTAACCTTGCTTCTTTGCATTTTTAGGACAGAGCTGATGTACCGCTGAGCCAATTCAATGCTGGTTTCTTCTCCAAAGGGCCAGACCTCATCCCTTCTCCCCTCCACTCCCAAATGCACATTCCCAGTGGAAATACTAAATTTTGACACCATACTTGAAAAATGCCAGTCTCCCTTCTAACTGATTCTTTCAATGTGGAGCTTTAGTGTATTTCTCTCCTCTAACCAGCTCTTCTGTGTTATCCACACAGCCTTGCCCTTGCAGAGCAGAGGTGGAGAGCAGGCTGCTGGTGCAGTGTGTGTGAGCAGCTGTCGGTCTCCCCCTCACTTTACACTTCAAGGTTTTGCAGGCTTCCACCTCACTTCTTCCTGTGCTGTTTCTTCCTGTGGTGAGGTCTTCTGCAGTTCGATTCCTGTTTGATTATGTAATAAACCCATGAATTATTAACAGTATATAAAATATTGACAAACTGTTCTCTGAGGTAGAACAGCTTTAAAGTATTGATTTTGAATCCAGAGAATTATAATTAGTTTCTACATAAGAGATAATTAAGTTATTACTGTTTCTCTTTCTTCTAATAGGGTGATGGATAGAAGGTATTTATACCAAACTCTATGAAATCTTACTAAAATTAAGGCAGTAGGTTTATGAGCACTCAAGATAATGGGAAACTAAAGCATGATGCGGAAGTGTTTGCATTTTCAAAGAGCTCAGCTGGAAATGTCCCCTTGTGAAAATAAATCATTTCAGGTTTGCTTTGAGGAAATTCCTGGGCACAGAGATGTGATTGACTTGTGGAATCAGAATCTCATTTCAGTTTGGCTTTACCAGAAATCAAACCAACACCACTGTGCTTTGTGTACTTGTGCACATTTTGAGCCTAGAGGCTGAATTCAGTCAGATTTGGCTGGGGAGGACAGTCTTAGAGATTTAGTTTCTACAGGTTTTATACAAGCATGCTGGCAAAACCACTGCAGTGTTAGTTTAGCTCTCATTAGGCACCAGAAAATTCACGCCAGGGCTCCATTTCAAGACGGCATGACACTGGTAATGAGTTTTTATGGGTTCTGGTGGTCCACGCTGATTTGCGCATCCTTAAAGTTCAATGTTTTTGCCACGAGGATATGCCTTGTGCAAACCCAATTTTATTCAGGAGAACTTACCGTGAGGGCAGAGCGTTCCCAGGCAGAACCAGCCAGCAGGGACTTCTCCTGCCTGACTTCATGTGTCTTCCAGTGCTCTACCACAGGGCCCTTGGCTACACACCCTCCACAGTAAACAAGGGAAAGCATTCTCCTTTAAGGTGTAATTAATCTGAGCAAGTTTGGGAAGAGATAAATCACTGCAGGTATTTGAAGTTAGGCAAGATGAGTCCCATCCTCTGAGTGCTGTGTTGCAGTACATGTAATGTAAACGTTGGGTGTGAGGAGCAGCGGGCTCTGCCCAAGGAGTGTCTGTCTCAACTGATACCGCTCTGCTCCCCTCTCTGTTGCTCCTCATTCCTCTGCCGTTTGTAAGGAAAGAACACACTTCAATGATGGAGATCAAATCCAAGAACTGGAGGAGAGCAAATATAACAGTTCCTGGGATATGTTCTCTTTACTGAGTAACTCCTGATGGTCTTTAAATACTTATTACTTATTCCTGGGATGTCCCCTCTCAGGCTGGAGCATGACTGGCCACCCAGAGGAAAGAGGGTAGAAAGAGGGTTCATGAAGACGACTCCTCCTCCCTGTGCACCAGGGCAGGATCAGAGGTGCCAGAATCCTTCCTCATTAGACTGTTCCTGAGCCCCTCAGAGATGGAGGTTCCCCAACCTCTTCTAAATCATAAATTTAAATCCTGGGTTATCCTTATGATTACATTTCCTAATGTATAACCTTTTACAGCCAGGAGCCTGAAGCAGAGAGAAATTAAGAAGTTAAATTCAGAGAGTGAACGCTGGGATACCTGCTGCTTCATTTTGAACAATACTTGCAGATTCTGGAAATTTTGTACATTTCCAGTTGCTTTTCATTATTTGAGTTTATGAGGTACTTGGCATTTCTATATGTTGCATAAAACAGTTGGACAGTTCCCATCACCCAAAAAGGCCTAAAGGCAGGGCTGAAGAGACTTCCTTCAAGGCACAGCTTTTTCTCCAGAAAGAAAAGAAATCTCAGACAGCAGATTAGACAACAGACTGGCTCTGACCCTGGCACAGCGTGGGTGCAGAAGCTGGAGCTGGAGTTTGGCACTTTCCAGTGCCTCTCACCTCACCGGCCCTTCCAGCTCCCTCCAGCAGCTGCCTGACCCTCCCCTGCTGGGCTGGAGCTCTGATCTGTGCCCAAACAGCTGCTTTTTACAGTTCCTCATCTTCAAGCCTTTTCTTGCAGCATCTGTTGGGGGCAAATTGCCTGGTTAGGCTTCTGTGATCTGGAAGGTGATGCACTGCCAAAGCCCACGACATATCCCAACAGACTGTTCAACTGCAGTGTCCAGGGGCATCCCATGGTGGAAATTTAATCCAGAGAAATACCGTATTAAAGAAACTGTGAATAGAAGCACATAAGGAATATATTTTCAGGTCTCAATAACTGTCTTCAACAGCTCAAAAAATACATGACATCTACGAGGGAATACGCTATTGGGATCTTGTGTTGCAGAAGGACATGTATAATTTTTATCTTTTTTTTTTCTTGTGCCTTTCCATAACTAGAACTCCAAATAACCCACATCCATGTGCCTGAATATAATTATACACAAGATCAAACACAGGCTGTGCCTCCTGCAGTGCCCTCTCAGAGGCTCCTGTTGCAGCATCTGTAGGAGAAGTGGGCATGAAGCTGCATTTCACAGCAGCGAGGAGCTGTGGGGCTTTCAGAAACAAGCTGAGACTTGGAGAGAGAAACCTCTTTTTCAGTCTCATCTGATACACTTTGCCATCTCTAATCAACCTGGTTATATTGGTCTGTTAGATTAGCATTCCTCATCTTTTTACACATTTGCATTTCATGCTGAAATGCATTTGCTGCCTGAAACAAACTCACCAGTTTGTTAGGACAACTGAATAACACAGCAAAGCCACTGCTCCTGCCAGCTCTTAATAAATGATTAAAACAAGCAGGACAGTTGACCCCTGCTCTGAATCAGTCAGATGCAGCATTCTTAAACACAGTCTTGAAAAGGTGGTGTTGGAGCAGCTGTACTGTATTGAGGTGTCAAGGCTGAAAGATAAGCCTGCC
>NW_010159104.1:0-12529 GCF_000695765.1 Mesitornis unicolor
GCGGGAGTTGCCATGGCAACGCAGCCCTCCCCGCCCTGTCGCCTCAGAGGCCCGGAAAGGCGGGAATTGCCGTGACAACGTGGCCCAGGCCGCCCCGCCGCCACAGCGGCCTCCGCGGCTTTTCAAATGCTGTCGCCGCCGGTAAGAGTTTCTCCCCTATCTTTAGAACATCCACTTTCATTAATTACAGGAGTCAAGGAGCAGAGACCTTAGTGATGATATACTGAGACACTTGCAACACGAGGCCAGAGCTTCCACACAGATTTATCTTGTCACAGACAAATGATCCCTACTGCGAAGCAAGGGATCCGGCAAGCCTCGGCCCTCATGCGGAAGCATGGTAAGACCAGAGGTGGCTGAGAAACCATGTGGCTGCTCCTGTCAAGGGAGCTCATTACACAGCAGCCCTTACTATCAGGGTACTTCCTTCGCCAGTCCTCCGAAGTCAGAAGAAAACGCAGCCTCAGCCACAAGCACACTGGGTATTTTTGATCCCTATGCTACTTGCAGAAACTGCACCCAAAGAAAAGGAGCATTTTACTACTTTAAGTTGTTTTACAACCTAGCATGGCATGTGAGTGGCTTGCTGCTAACACTGTCAGCAGGCTGCAGAGCACCTTACCATTAACTTGAGTCACCCAAAGTGAGTACCACAAAACAGGGTTTTCCTTAGAAGTCTAAGAACTCACTGCCATGAAAACGGATAGATCTGTTTGTTCCCTCTCTTGCTCCTCTCCCTACTCTGTGCCCCCACACCAGCTCTGGCTTTCAGGGAAGTGACTAAGCCTGACAAAGCATTTTAATTTTTGGTACTGGCTGCTTTTTTGTTGTTTTTCCTGGCAGTTGGATGAACTGAACTTATTCACAAAAGGGACAAAGAAACCTCTAGAGCCAGCTGAAGGCAGAAGGTGAGCTCACTCTTCTGAGCAGCCATGAACTGTTACACCAGCTCAGAGCGCCGAAGTATGGACTCTTGAGTCACAAACACCATTAAACCAACCAAAGCTGATTTCACCTGCTTCAGCATCCCTAGATCATAGTAATGGAAACAGGGTGCTGTGCAACCAAAATGCACTCAGCAGTGGCCAAATTCCACCCTCTAACAAGAAAAATCTAACAGGACAGGCTGAAGAGGTGCCTAGTGAGGAATATTATGCCATGCACACAGTGAGGAATGTGATCAACTTTGGGACCTGAGGGCTTGCAATACCCCACCTCAGATGAGGCTGCTGGACTGGCAGTCTGTGAGACGGAAGACTACTGAACTTCTAACTGGGATTAGTGCATTTCATAAACGTTATACGAAAGGGACACATTGTTGACACATTAAAAGGGAAAAGAAAGAATCCACAAAACAGCTTGTGGAGGAAAAGGGAACGAAACTGGTGTTAAATGTGGCAATTCCATACACTGGGACATGGCTTCATGTGCAGCTGTGCTACTTGCCCATGGCTCATTGCTGCCCAAAAGGGAAATTCTCCCTCACCCCTTGCCCTCTTTGATGCTTCCCCTACCCCTCTAATATCTGCAATTAGATCATGGAGAGCTCCTGCAAGCACAGAACTCTGTCATTGGCAACGAGCTGTTAGAGCAGCTCACTGCATGTTGAGGCTGCTGAATTAGTGAGGTCTCTTAATGTATGTTTTAAACAAAATGCCTCTTATGACTTAAGCGTATGTTACTTAATGTCAGGTACAGAGCTAGCCCCAAAACAATGACAGCAGTTGATTAAGTTTAACCCTAATGAAAATCAAGGCTGGTAGGGCATATATGTTTCACTTCTAGCTTCATTCTGTTCATCTCTTTAGCATTTATCTGTATATATTTATACATATGTGTACAACCACACATGCTTCCCTTTCTTTTTCACCAAGTACCTTATCAAACATGAGGACCTGGCTGTGAAAGCAACTCTGGCACCAGCATGCTGCATTGGAGTATCTCAACGGTGGATCTGAGAAAAATGCAGCAATTGACCAGGGTCAGAATGTGGAGTACCTACAAGATTATTTCTTGGGATTTGGACTCTTTCAGTGCTAGACGTTAAAGGCAGCAATTGAGAAGAACAGAGCAGATGTTCAAACCCCCTAGAGGGGCACAGCAGGACTGTCAGGACCACAGAAGCAGTGTCTCCAACTGCAGGCAGTTGCATCGGGCACAAATTTCAGGGTTTTGGCGCAGGTGGCTGCAGGGGTGATCTGTGTGGCAAGAGGCCAGGAACTGCCCTGCCTCGCTCCAAACATGTTCCAACCCGCTCTGAAATCCTCAACAACCCATGACACCAAAATGGCAATAAATCAGTGGTGCCTCTGCACGGACAGACTTGAGAACAGGCAGCAGTTGTCAGCAGAGGAGCTCGACACCAGAGCAGGCACCATCTTTCCAGCAAGTTAAAAACAGACATCAGACTTCAGAAACTGACTGTAAAATGAGGCTGAATAGACTTAAACTCTTTCTCCTCATCTGTTTTGAAAATGCAGTTTACTTCTTACGTGCTTATCATGACTGGAAAGGCTGAGTGTCGCTAGCATGACAACAGTCAGTATCTCTGCCTTGAAAAACACTTTAATTAATGAAGAATTATATTTGACTGCATGGGCAAGACAGAAAAAAACCCAAACAAAAGTAAGGATTACAAAGACACAGATCACTGCTGAAGGAAGACTTCTAGCACAATGGTTAAGGCACCAAGAGGAAAAGCAAACGATTTGCAACTCGTCACCTGTTGTAGCTTTCTCAAAAAGCATCTCAGAATGGATCATTTATTTATGAGAAACTCTCCATTCACAGAGAGATGCAGGCAATGAAAACAAACAGTTCTTGGCTTGGTGTGCTGTCCATGCTTGCAATAAAATTTCAGGTTTGGTTTTGTTGTTTTTTTAAGTTCAAACATCAGAAGACACTGCTTTGAAGTATTTTGTTACAAATTTCCCAGAACCGAGTTAAAGTCTATAGATCATCACTGAGGTTCAAAAAAAGCACACATTTAAAACTTACAAACTTAGGCGACTAGCACAGCAATGTAAACTGGTGCTTTGCTTGCTTTCAAACATGTACACTGGAAAAGTATCTCATTAACAGCAAAGAAAGGCCAAAAGTTGGTTTAACAGCAACAGACAAAACAATCTAGCAAGAATACTTCCTCTGCTGCGCAGCAGCTGGTCAGCTCTTCACCAGCCTCAACTTCCTACAGGCCTCAGCTTCCTCACGTGTTTAAATTGTAATTCTTTGAACAACGTTAGTTTTAAACTCAACTGAAAAACAGTATTTGGTAGTCCCTCTAAAAATGGGGGGACATAGTGTTACAGCCAGGCATGGTAGTTATGTGAATCTTTAATGATAGCTATGACATTACTAACGACTCATTTTCAGTTGCTTTTCCCTCTTTTGGTATAACTTTATCATAACTGTCTTTCAAACTAACTAATTTTTTAATATTATGTGACTCAAACCATTTTGCATATGAGAACTAAATAGCACTAAAGACAGGTCATAGTCTCATATAAGAATGAAATTGCAGAACACTAGCACAAGAAAACACAAGTATCTCTCTCCTAACAACAGTGAGTTGGATCTGCAGCTGCCTGCCCTCTATGAACAGAGGTAAATACAAGCCTACAACCACTTACACTACTGGCATCTAAGAAAGATCCTTGCCTTTGGCAGTGCAAGAATGACCTGGTTTTTCCCTCTTTGTCCAAGAAATGAGTTAGTATGTGTGTGGGAGAGGAAAAGAGCATGTCTGCAAGACTGACTGCCCAGTTATACTCTTGTTAACTGTCATGTGAACAATGCAATTCAACAAATGAGCTGAAGCGTGGTAGTAGGATTTAGATTAACTGAACAGCACTTGTGCCGAGTAAAGCTTCAACCTTGCAGTTGGCAGACACCTGAAAATACAGACTCGGTGTTTTGCTTGATTCCTCTGTGGAATGTGCATCCTTTCCAAAAAAGGCTCCCAATTCTCATTCTAAGAGAAGACGATCAGTTATGCTTGGTTTTAGACACCAACAGTATTCACATTCAAAGTTATGTAAACGTGAGTGCTAGAAAATAAACTGTAGTCAAGAAAAGACCAAACAACTTTTTTTTAAAAGTCTGGGGGTGTACATTATTAAAACTTCTCTGAATGCACAACTTTGTGACGCAAAGCAATCCCCCTCACATCTAGCAACTTTAAAACAACAGGAAGCTTTGCCTAACACAGCAGAAAGCATTGCCACAGTTTTAATTCTCATTCCACCACGTGCCTGTGATTCTGTTGATCTACTCAGCAGCAGAGCTTTTAAACATCTGAAGGATTGTCTTTTGCTTAGTCTTAGGGAGTGAACAAATATCATTTGCGTCATTGGTATTAACCACACAATTCAAAACTTTTCCTTCCTTGATGCTGGGCGATTTCATCCGGACTCTGGTAGGGGACTGCCAGTTTTCATTGCAAGAACCTCTCCGAGTCTTGCGGTGATTCGTTTCAGCCTGGTTTTTTGGTACCTTTGAGGCTTTTGCCATCTTAGGACTTCCCTTTCTAGCAGGAGTGTCTTTCACAGACTGAGCTGATTTGGTGCGCAGAAGGTACTCATCTGGAGAGCCCTTTTGTCGATTAAGTGACCTTTCCTCTTTGTTGATCTGTTTTTGCAGCCGCAGAGCCAGAAGCCTGTCCTGCTCCTCTTGCATACGCCTTTCATACAACTGCTGCTCAAAAGCTTTCTGCGTTTGCAAGTCAAAATCATTTATCTGCTTCCCTTGGTCCTCTAAATTTTCTGGCCAAGTTCTTCTCCTCTTATCAAGCACACACAGATCATCCATTGCTTCAGCTGGTGGCTCCAGTGACTTTCTTTTTGGAGTCTCCTTAATGTTCTGCAGTCTCTCTGCTTGCTCTTCATCTGCATGTCTAGCCACCTTCAGCACACCACATATAACACTTTTGCCATCGGATACCACAGAATTTGTTGCTGACTGAATGCAAGTTTCAGCAGAGATGTCAAGGTTGATGCTTTCTATGTGTGTTAAACTGCCACTGTCCGACTCAATTCCATCACCTTCTCCTTTGGATCTAGGAAGACCTGTTCTAGACCCTTCCCCTTCTGTGATTCCACAAAGTGCGTCTGGGACTTCGTCTCCTACACAATTTGGTCCTGGTATTTTTTCCTGCTTACCAGCATCAGTTTCCCCTGAAGCGGAGGCACTGAAATAGTTCATGCACAATTCCGAAAACAAATCCTTAGCATTGGAATCTTTAATCCCACTGGTCAGCTGTGGAGACAGTGTTGGCATTTCCTCTTGCTCATCTTGCCATGCAGAACTGCTGCCTTCACTGCTACTGATTTCCTGTGGAAGAGGGAAAGATCACTAAAGTAAATTTATCAAATGCCAATGGCTATGAATCAAATGGTATCTCACTTCTCATAGCTGCACCGCTCATAACTACTCTGGGATATTAACTTAAAAAATATACATTATCATTTAATAAGAATGAAAATATTTCAGAATGAAAATATTCAAAACAACCTACAGAAGCCTAGCTAAAGGACTGAAAACACAACTGCAGCACTATCCTCTTCTTATCAGTAACTCAGATCAACTGTTCAAGGCATTAGTCTGCCCATCTTCTTCGGACCCTAACAGGAAAGATCAGACAGACACACAGAATGGTGAAAACCAGAACGCAACCCCCTCCAGTGAGCTCCAGAACCATCATTTAAGCTTTATACAACACCGCTTGCAACCCAGAGCTTGCTGAAGACATTCACAGAAGGTACTTGTGAGGCTATAGACAGTTACTCTCTAAATAAGCCACAGGTGTGTGTTTGTGAACTGTCAGGCATGGAATCTTTCCTTTGCACTTTTGGGAATCAAGAATATTAAGATAGTTCAAAAAGGCTAAGATAAACTGCCCAGCACTGATGTGCAAGGGGAATATAGGATTAGCAGTCCTAAAGGCAAATGGAAAAGAAGCCATAATTACTAACACTGAGATTTATAACAAAATCATTCTAATTACCACACAGCCAGGGTCACTCTCGCCTCTTTCTGCTGTTCTAGAGAAGGATGCTGATCCCAATGTATGAGGAAGCTTTGGAGAGAGATACCTTAAAAGGAAAAAAAAAGTATACTTATTAAAAGTTTTTTTCTTGAATTGTCAGTCCTTTGCATTAATCAAGATCTTCAGGTTCATTCTGACAAATAAAAACAAAGGAAGGGCAAGCGTTTCCCTTCTCCTCCATATTATCCTATGAGAAGATGTTTTAACATTCTACAGTTTACACTTGCCCCAGATTATCCAGGAAAGTTGGATGACAGGATTCCAAGGCAGCAAATGGAGCAGAAGGACACCACACCAAGAAACAGACCAATAGTAAAAGAAAACACTTTAATCACTTACTTCTGAATGTTTCCCGAGTTGCTTAGTTTGTTCTTCATCTTGCTCGAATTAGCTGGGGATGTTTCAGGTGAGAGACTGCCCACTGGTGAGGGACTGCTGAGCACATGGCCTCTGGAAGTGTCATTCTTCGATGACAAGTAGAAATAGCATTATAGAAACCTTAACACATTTTATAAAACAAAACAAAACACAACCTGGAGAAAACCCAGAGAAGTACTTCGTTTCTGCTGCAGAATTAGCTGCTTTTCTTGAAAGAATTTCAGAACTGTAAGTAATGGAGAGTTATGGAATAAGAAATGTTACGTGTTCTGTACGCTTGCCTGTCTCCAGCATTAAAGGAGAAGAGGTTGAACTCAAGCACACAGCTTTCATCATTAGGAATACTACCAAGTAGCAGAAACCCAACCACCAAAACAAATTAAAGCAAACAAACCCCCAAAACACAAGGTAATCTTTCGTACATTCTTTTTTTTTCAGTACAGGTTACAGATACCAATTTCTCCCAGAGTAGTATGTGGAATCATGGGGAAATTAAAATCATGGGGAAAAGGAAGTATTCGGAACACAAACCAATGTATTAATATGTTTCACAATGAAAACATCCAGCACGTTTCAAGTGCATATTGCACAGGCAGGCACATTTGCCATATTTCAGCCTTCCACTGGTTCTTCAAAAACTAGTGGTCAATCAAGGATCTAAAGTGCTAGGGGCTGACAACAGCTTGTAAAAATAAATAAATAAAAATAAAATTTAAGAAGAAATTTAAATTATTTAAAATTTTAACTTTTGCTCTGCAAAGCCCAAGTTGCCTGCACTATATCAACATTTTCTACCGTCCCCTTTGACCCTAACTCACCAGACTGTTACTCAGCTGCCAGGCCAACTCTTCATCTTGCTTCAGCTGTTTCTCCATCTCCCGCCGTCTCTCTTCTGCCAACCTGCGCTCTTCCTCCTCTTCTGCGAGAAGCTGCTGGATGTATTCCTCACTTGCCTTGTTCTCCTCTTGTTCATGCGCTCGCCTTTCTGCCTCCACCTAAAAAAGATTTTTGTTTAAAGGTTACTTCTGCAGGACCACACTTTAAGCCAGAACCTCTCAGCCGATGCTCCTTAAATGTGAATGATCGACTATTCACAAAGATGCTCTGCACACTTCAAAGCCAGTGTTTGATTACACAGCCCTCCAAAGATCTAAGAATCAAACTGATTCTGTGTGTAGAGCCTTCAGCTTGGTAACAGTGACCTACCTTTTGGTTTCTGTAAGACTATACCATTAACTGTGCTAGCGTGCAAGACTAAATTTCATTTACTCACCTTTGAAAATGTTAGTAACAAAACCCGAGATCTCCAAATACACAGATCTACAGAGAAACTCAGATTAAGATTCTTTACAAGGCTGGATGCCAGCTACTCCACAGCGTTTGCTCAACCTGTTTCTATCATCCCAATCCCAATATTAACGCAAGACACCTAACAGAGAGCACATCTCTCTTCTGAGTCTTCTTGCTCTCTTGAAACACACAAAACCCAAAGCAGCAGATCAAGAACTTTAGATCTGCCTTCCTTACGGCACATATCCACTCTTGGTAAACCAGTAATCAGTAAATCCACAAGGACAGCAAAGTACTTTAAGAATGAACAAGGCTTCCTAAAGTGAGCGATGGCATTTGAGAAAAGTGTCAAGCTGTAACACTATACAAGCTATGTTAAGTCTGAGTTTGTTTCAAATCATATTGAGGTTGTATGATTGGCACTAGACACCCCTATTTATTTCACTGCTTTTGGGCACCACCTCCATGAACTGTCGATACTATTGCTGCCAATCAATCTTATCCCCTGCCAGGAAAGAGAATCCCACGGTCCTCTGCTTCATGTACTTCCCCTGCTCTTGTACCAGCCAGCAATGGGGCTGTCAGGAGGTCCTGGTTTTGCTAGGACAGCATCACAGAATTCAATTTTCTATTCAGCAGAGCTGCATTTCTGAGAGGACTGCAGTGTTTGATTTAGTGAAAACAAGTTGGTAAGACACTTTGGTTTAGTTTTAGCTGGGATAGAGCTGTTTTTCTTCATAGTAGTTAGCAAGACTTTGTTTTGAATCTACTGCAAAGAGTGTGATAACACAGTGTTGTTTTGGTTGTTGCCAAGCAATGTTCACATTAAGTCAAGGTCTGACTGTTCTTCAATTCCTCCATTTTCTTCTTAGTTAGGAGGGGCCAGGACAGATGACCCAGGCATGATCCAAGTTGCCCAACAGAAAGCATCCTATAATATAAATGTCACACTCACTATAAATTGGGAAGTTTGCTGGGGACAGCCCTCTTTCCTTGATGGACCCATTCAGAGCATGAGGTAGGAGCTACAGATTAACTAGCACAAGAAAACTTGAGAAATGTCACCTGTGTCGAATACAAGGAATTACCTCCTCCTCCACAAATGATAAAAAATTAATTCATGCTTCGGGAACGGACAGTGTGTTCTTGCAGCAGCAATGCCTTTTAAATTACCTTTCTTTCCTTAAATAACATTACAGCTGTTTGGAGGAAGAACTAAAATAACTAGAAACAAAGCATTTATGCTTTTAACTATGTTTTTAGACTTACCTTGCTAATCTCTGCTTCATATTCCTGTCTCAGTTCCCCAGGCTTGCTCAGCTGGTGTTGCGGATGGGGAACACAGACTCAACGATAGGAAAGAAAAAAAAGAAGTGAGGAACAAAGCAAGATCATGACAGTCAACAACAAAAGATTTTAACAAAAGATCACTTCCATACCCTGTCACAGGACAGATTTGACTTAAGTGCTGTGGAAAAAAAAAAAGCACTTTGCATTACTGTCTTGGTTTTACTGGGATTGAATCATAGAATTTAATTTTTTGTTCAGGAGAGCTGCATTTCTGACAGAATTGCAGTGTTCGATTTAGTGAAAACAAGTTGGTAAGTTAATTCAGTTTTAACTGAGATCGAGTTATTTTTCTTCATAGTAGCTACTGAGACTGTTTGGATTCATGCTAAGAATGTTGATAACACACTGATGTCCTGGTTGTTGCCAAGTAATGTTTACACTAACTCAAGGACTGGTTTTCAATTTTTGCCTGCACCTGCACTCCCAGTTTATACTGGTTTGGTTTTGTTTGGTTTGGTTTTCTCTCTTTGCTCTGCACAAGAATTTGGGAGGGGACATAGCCAGATAACCCAGGTGTGATCCAAGCTGCTCAACAGAATATATTCTATACCATAAACATCCCACTCACTATAAACTGGGGAGTTTGCTGGGGACAGCCCCTCTTCTTCAGATGGCTGCTGTTTCCAGAAGGTCTCGCTTATTTGGTTCCTGACACCTACCCCTCCCTTGCCGCTGACCATCGCAAGTTTATTGGCATACAGCCAGTGACTGCTGTTTGAGCTGAGTATAATTTTGATTGCTTTATTATCATTGCTCCTATTTTTATTACAATTCATTAGTGTGATTATAAAATTATTTCGGTTTGGTTTAATTTAATAATTAAACTGGTCTTTATCTCAACCCACAAGTTTTCTCACTTTCACTCTACCGATTGCTCCCCCAGCCCAACAGGGAAGCAAATAAGTATACTGACCATACCTTAAGTCTTTTGCTTTTTGTGATTAAAAAGACTTCCTAACACTGCAAGTGGCACTACACGTCATAGAGCCAACCAACCGACCAGCCTCCTCCAACAGAGCTTACAATATAATAAACCCCAAAATCCTTCTTCAAAGAGTTAATCAGATTTCACTACCTTTTCTCTGACACCACAGTTTTAGGCTCACTCAGACTCCTGCATAGACGGAAGCCCTGGAATTTCTAATCAAAGTAATTAACAGCATCTAAGAGTTGAAAAAAATTTCACCACTTCCACCTACTTGATAGTGGAAAAAAAAACACACACAGATACAAATGCTCCACTTAAAGATTTTGCAACAGAAGTTGTACAGGCAGCCATACACCAATGCTTTGTGCAAAACATAAATGATCAATTGAGCTTACCCACTGCACTGCAAACAACAAAGGCACAGACCGCCATTTCTCTGCCTTCCAAGCCCCTTTCACAGGAAAGCTCTGACACTGCTTTTTCTAGCAGTACCACAGCCTGTGCACACACAGTTCTTTATTTATGGAATATTGTGTTCAGTTCTGGGCCCCTCAGTTCAAGAAGGACAGGGGATTGCTTGAAAGAGTCCAGCGCAGAGCCACAAAGATGATCAAGGGAGTGGAGCATCTCCCTGATGAGGAGCGGCTGAGGGAGCTGGGTCTCTTTAGCTTGGAGAAGAGGAGACTGAGGGGTGACCTCATTCATGTTTATAAATTTGTAAAGGGCGAGTGTCAGGAGGAAGGAGCCAGGCTCTTCTCTGTGATGTCCAATGACAGGACAAGGGGCAATGGGAGCAAGCTGGAGCATAGGAGGTTCAATCTGAACATAAGGAAAAACTTCTTTACTGTAAGGTTTACAGAGCATGGCCCACGCTGCCCAGAGAGGTTGTGGAGTCTCCTTCTCTGGAAACATTCAAAACCCGCCTGGATGTGTTCCTGTGTGACCTGGTCTGGGTGATCCTGCTCTGGCAGGGGGTTGGACTGGATGATCTCCAGAGGTCCCTTCCAACTCCTAAGATTCTGTGATTCTGTTATTTCACAACATCCAAAGTCCACCAACAGTAATCACTTTGGTAATACAGAGACATCCCCAGACAAGTGACATTTTACTTACTTTCCTCTTCCAAATCCTGTCCGTTCATCCTACGCTCACATTCCTTCGGGAAATTCTTCTGAATCTTTTCCCAGAGTTCCCAGTTGACAAGAGTATTTCTGCGCACATTATATCGTGCCCAGGAAGAGACTCGGCGCCGACAAAAAGGGCAACACAGACTGGCCTTTTCAACGGTCAGCTGGAAACAAGAATTACAGAGGGTATGGTTGCATGGCAGCGTGACAGGCTCCACAAAGATCTCCATGCAGATTTGGCAGAGGCAGTCAGACAAGGAAAGCGGAGCCTCTGATTTCTTCGACATACTGACTCGAAGTGGAGGAACAAGACTAGTACAACGACAGTACCTGAAAACAAAAAGAAACATGTATCTTATGTCCCATAATGAAAATAAAAGAAAACATAAAATACTTAAGTTTTACAGCTACTTTATGAAAGCATTAAGATTTAAGAAGTCTGCTTCAGCAGTTACTTTCGCTCACGATCCAAGAGTCTCAACTTCCAGAGGAAGACAGGGGTCTTTCCAGAAGTTACAGAGAAACAGTAGCAGGTTTTCCTACCATAGTTTCTTGTGAGCTGTAACAAGTGTTTCAGGGATAGTAAGGGGGTGTAAGGAGAGCAGGGAAAGAAGGTAAGAGTTCTTCCAGCATTTACTCCCTATTAATGATAAGCTAATATGGGTATGTTATCACTGTTACCTTAACGTTCCATTCAGTCAATTTTTCAGCATATGCACATCCTTCAAAAGCTGCTTCTAGCACAGACTCGGTTCCAGCATGTTCTGAAGGAGAAATACAACATGTCTATACATCAAAGGAAAGGAAGTTCTTCCTTATTCATTTATTTGCTTAAGCTTCGACTAAAAAGTCAAAATACTTTTTGTTAGTATAAGCAAAGAACTAACTAATGCCTTCAACACTTCCGCATCTTCTTCTATGACTTAAAATGGTGGGGATCATGCAGTCTTTCTATCACCTGCCCTCCTCACAGGATTTTTCCACTTGGCCCAGAAACACTATGGAACAGAAAATAAAACACACAGCAAAAAGGACAAAAATATTGTCTTGAAAGTTACAGGAACTTAAGTTCTTACAAGCTTCTGAAAAACGGCCTACTTCACAGAGACAGGAGGTCCTTCTGAGAGAAAGACTAATTTCACACAAGAACTCGACATGGAGACAAATACACTTTAAGTCGGGTTTTATTGTTTCTGCTCTCCCCGAGTTGAGAAAGCAAAGCCTTCATTTAAAAAAAAAAAAAGAAAAAAAAGATGCTAGCTAACACGAGCACACCCAGTTTTACAGGCGTAAAAGACCTAGTAAGTCCATGTATCCCCGTCCTGGGCTAAATTCAAGGTGCATACAGACATTAAAAACACCGCTTAGGGAGCCGCCAAGGTGCCCACGAGAGCTGGACGGCGGGACAGCCCC
>NW_010159104.1:12778-13114 GCF_000695765.1 Mesitornis unicolor
TCCCTCGCTGAGGCGCCGCTCCTCCTCTGAGCCGAGCCTGCCGGGAGACAGAGATCGAAGGCGCTCAGGCGGGAAAGGCGGGTCTGCTCCGGGGCTAACGGTCGTCTCTCGCTTCCTACAACCTCGGAGCCTGCGGCGGGCCTAGGGAGCGCGCCCATACCCCCGCAGTGCTGCTGTTCTGTTGTCTAAAGGGTATTTCAGCCATAAATGATTGGTTGCTGAAAGGGAGCCAGACCTGAGCCTGTTCAACCGCTGAACATGAGCCAGCAGTGAGCCCAGGTGGCCAAGAAGGCCAACAGCATCCTGGCCTGCATCAGGAATAGTGTGGCCAGCAGG
>NW_010159104.1:13145-17018 GCF_000695765.1 Mesitornis unicolor
ATCCTTCCCCTGTGCTGGGCACTGGTGAGGCCGCACCTCGAATCCTGTGTTGTTTTGTGCCCCCCACTCCAAGAAGGACATTGAGGGGCTGGAGCGTGTCCAGAGAAGGGCAATGGAGCTGGGGAGGGGTCTGGAGCACAAGAATTGTGGGGAGCGGCTGAGGGAACTGGGGTTGTTTAGTTTGGAGGAGGCTGAGGGGAGACCTTATCACTCTCTGCAGCTCCATGAAAGGAGGGGGTAGTGTAGGGGGGGTCAGTCTCTTCTCCCTATAAATGAGTGATAAAGACAAGGGGCAATGGCCTCAAGTTGCACCAGGGGAGGGTTAGATTGGATATCAGGAGGAATTTCTTTACTGAAAGGGTTGTTAAGCACTAGAAGGGGCTGCCCAGGGAGGTGGTGGGGGCACCGTCCCTGGAGGTGTTTAAAAGACAAGGAGATGTAGTCCTTAGGTACATGGTCTAGTGGTGGACTTAGGGCTGGTTCGATGGTTGGACTCAATGACCTTAAAGGTCTTTTCCAACCGAAACCACTCTGTGATTCTCTGTTCCCCTGGGCCTATGGGAGGCAGGAGCTGCTCTGGAACTTGGTCAGAAGATGGAAGGACTATAAACATGTGTATTAGTGAAGCCTGGCCTGGGTGCTGAAAATATGAATCTTCTGGCCTTATTTAATAATTTTAAGTAATTATAGTGGTAATGAGTTGGTTGGGTTTTTTTTTCTACCTTTCTCTTCTGGGACAGAGTTAATGCAAACAGGTTTGATGTGCCTGCTATCCTGGAAGCAGCATGGCTGTTTTTACACCACAGAAATATTTCATAGACTGTGTGTTGGGGTTTGGAGTTTTAAAGAAACAGCTATCGAAGGAACTGTGCTTTTTTCTTCATGTTGCCCACTTCTGCAGTAAATAGCAAACCAGACCAGGAAAGCTTGATGTGTTGGTCTGGGTCACACAGCCTGGCATTGGAGGTGGCACCAGCATCAGCTGTGTGTGCAGGATGAGGACTGAGCTGTCCCTCCCTGTGCTTACCTCTCCTCTGGTGCCCACGGCCACGGAGCATCCCGGCTCGTCTCCTTCTCCACCATCTCGGCCTGCAGCTCAAACTTGTGTGCCAGTTCCTGCAAGCTGGAGTCCAGGTCTGTGAACTGAGCCTCCAAGGTTTGCAGCTTGGTTTCTACTCTGAGGGATGGAAAACAAGGGCATTTCAGAAGGATCTGGGGATTTCAGAAGGATTTGGGCATTGACCCGTGGTGCTTTCTGCCGTGATGGTGGGTGACACACACACTGAGCTGTGAACAGCTCCAGACCCCATTCTGAGGCTCTTCCCAAGCCATGTGAGAACACACATCACTAGAAATCAAGTATTTTTAACATGGCCCAGGTATTTTTGGCCCTTCCCTGGTTCAGAGGTCTTTTAACTTGTAAATGTAGATGCAAGATTTGTGCTTCAGTATGTCTGCAGGTCTCAACCATTTACATTATTGTTAGTGGCGCAGGTTTTTTGAAGTAATTTGTGGTGTCGTGATCTTTTGAACCATTTTCATTTGACAGTGAACAGAACTTGTCATTCCTCCTCAGATTAAAAAAGATACAAATAATAAACAAGGCATCCCGCAGTGTTTATCTTCTCCCATCAGCTCACCCTGCTCCAATTTTCCCTTTTTTAGGACTGTCTTTCCATGGAACAACGGTATGATAAGAGGACCTTAGAGCAACAGCAGCAAGAAAACTGCTTTACAGCTGGTATTTACTAGCTGCTTTTGCATTACTTAGTATCTGTTGTGTTTCTCCTTAAAAAAAATAGGTGCATATTTATACTCTTTTAAATTACAGTCCTAAAGATGGGGTTTTGAGTTTGAGCTACTCCGCTCCACTTCCATTTAAGAAAACTGCCCAGCTTAAAAGAACTTAGTGAGTTTGGGCATGAAGAATGAGGGAATGCAAGTTTTATGTTTTGCACCCATTTGCTGCTCTCTGCTCAAGGAGTAGGGTACACTGGGCTTCCCCCAAGGGTGGTTTTCATAAAGGCAATTTTCTTTACATTTTCCTCAGCTAGCAGATTTATGTCGAGAAGTATTCCTGAGAATCCTGAGGGTCTCAAAGCTACCCACATAGGAAAGCTCCTTCCTAAATGCGGAACAAATACCTTGGTACTATGCACCCGACAAGTGATTTACTAGCAGAACATCAGCTACTCCTTACAGACTTCTGTGATTTTTCTTTGCAATTTACTGGCTGTATCAGTTAACTGAAAACCATGCACCCATTAAATTTTGTTCTGGACAAGACCCTACATTTTTTTTCTTTAGCTTCTGATTCTTCATCCCCAGTTTCATCTGCTGCTTCTGTTACTGTTATTATTGTATTGTTTTAATGTTTAGGGAATTGGATTCTGAATTATGACCTTCCTATGTTAGACACCATAAGGTGTTTACCTTGGTACAAGGTCTTACCAAGGCCTTACCAAGGTCTTTACCTTGTTATGGTCCTGTTTTGTTTATCTTTGCCCAAACTTTGTTATAAGGACAAGATACACAGTAGCTTTCAGGTGATGACATTAAAAAAACCAAACCAAACCAAACCAAAAAACCCAAAACAAACCACAAACCCCCTTCTCAAAACAAACAGGAGTTAACTTTTGATTGTATAAACAGCAGATTAAATAATTTATCAATAGTTTTCCCTTCTTTCACGCATACTCCCTGGTATTTTAAAGCTTGTCCTTTTAGGCGCAGGACCAAGAATGCCATTTCTTCGCTAACAGTAGCTGCTCCCTCTACCTGCCTTCTTCTTCTCCCACTTTGTGTACTGTCTGCAGTTGACCTGACCGAGGAGAAAACAAAAAGGCATCAACAGTGACATATTTTTCTAAGTTTCCCTGCCCTTAATTCACTATGAGTCTAGCAGATCCTTGTGTGACAATTTTCTGCTGCTTCCTGAGACTTGGAGACTTCCTTTGCCTTCTTGTGAAAGCTGCTTACACCCTGCTCTCTCTTGGTAGGCCTGCTCTTGCTTCAGCAAGGCTTTTATTTCTCAAAGCCTCCTGTCTCCTGCTGCATCACAGCAGAAGTTTTGAAACCAGGCATAGTCGTTACTGGCTGTTGGATTTTGCCTAATTATTGTCCCTCATGTTGCACTAATTCTGTGGTGGGGTTCACTCATTCAGACGTATTTATGTGTGCATGCTTGCCATGAGAATCTGAGGACTGAAATAGAACTTTAATTGGGAAATTGAGCTTGTGTTGTGTAGAAATGCAGATAGTTCAGAAGAGCTGGAAGAGCTGATGTGTCATAACAGCATCGAGTCTGTCAACACAGAGAGCGCAAGTGCACAGCCTGAGGTGAGGTGGGTCGATGTTTGCTCTGAATAAGTTTCAGATCTACTTCATATCTGTAGCTGCACAAGCAGAGAGCAACAACATAATAGGATAATACCATGTGGTAGCACAGAAACCCCAATTGTAAAAGTTTTAGTAATAACAGGGTGCAAGCACTCACTGAGAGAGAGGGGAACATTGTCAGAAAACGAGTGTATTCCTCAAGGTTTGCTGGTGGATGATGAGGGCTGGCCTGGGGGAGATACCTGCCTGTGAACTGCTCCCTGATTGCAGCTCTTTATCTGGGTAAAGAAACTTCCTAATGGCCCATCCTTATGAACTTTCTCCTCTACAAATAATAGTTATCAAAGATCTCATCCTCAAGGCTATAGCCAGTGCTGTAGTTGGCTTGCAGCAGCCTTCAGTCCAATGCTTTAGAATTGAATCAGTTTTATGTTTTTTGATATGGGATATATTGCCTGTCTGTAAATTATTTTTGTGTACTTCTAAGCGTCTGTAGCAAACATTTCAGCATTTCACAGAATCACAGAATCGCTC
>NW_010159105.1:0-2585 GCF_000695765.1 Mesitornis unicolor
GTAGAGAGGTGGGTGCTGGTCTTTTCTCCAGAAAGGGATAGAACAAGGGGAAACGGCACCAAGCTGTGCCAAGAGAGGTTCAGGTTAGAGATAAGGAGGAAGTTCTTTACTGAGAGGGTTGTCAGAGGCTGGGACTGCCCAGGGAGGTGGTGGAGTCACCATCCCTGAATGTATTTAAAAAGCGGGTAGATGAGGTACTTAAGGATATGGTTTAGTGGGTAGAGAGGAACGGTTGGACATGATGATCTCGGAGGTCTTTTCCAACCGAGCGATTCTGTGTGATTCTGTAATGGGGAGAGAGGCAACAAAGCAGGAAATATACCTCACATAGTTGAGAAATTTGTGTCAGGGAGAAAGGATCAATCGCCTTGTAAAGATTCTTGGCTCTCTCTACTGGCCACAGAGGGAGCTGAGGTAGTTTACTTGGACTGGACAGTCAACTTTTACTAAGCTTGTAGGTGAAGAACCCCTTCCTGAAAGACCTACTATAAGGGTCACTGTTTAGATGAGCTTAAAAGTTTCTTCTAAAAGGCAGTAGATAGTTAGATATACTACATGTAACTGCCCAGATTAGTACTATCCCTCAGTTCTGCCTTCTCTCCTTGTGCCTTTGCTTGGGAAGGGGAGTCCCATAAGATTTCTTGGTCAAGATCACATTTCCGTATCTCAGCCATGAGACTGGGTTCTTCGGAAGATTAAAAGGTTGAGAAGAGCCTGTTTGCATTGTTTCCTGAGGAAAGGATGCACAAAGGAGCAAATCTCTCCTCAGCACATGTTCACACCTTAAAATAAAACCTGTTGGAAGGCTCTGCCTGCATAATAGGTAGAATGTGCTATCAAAGGTGAAAATTGCATTCCTGGTTCACTTTCAACACTTTTTTTGAAGAGGGCGAGAAAGAGAGCCTTCAGAATACATTGGTCATAAAACTACAATTAAGTTTTTTTTCTCATTACTCTATTTGCTTTATAACTCACTGGCTTGTGATATACACACATAGCCACTGCTTGAAAAGATGAAATATTATTTGAGGTCAGCATCTCAAGGAAGCAATGGCTTGTATAACCCTGTTTTCTGTGATTTTCTGCAGAATCCCTCAAATCTCCTTCTTCAAAGGTATCATTTGCTACTGATCTCTGCTGCAGCAGAAAGCATATCCTAACAAACATACACACACTCAAAGAAAAGCTGAAAATCAGAGCAGGCTGGAAAACAAGAATTTCCTTTTGCAGAGGAGGCTGAGATCTGAACTTGTTCTGTACCCAGTAAGAGAAGGGAGAATCATTCCACCAGCCAATGTTTACAATCTGCATTTGAGATGCACAAGAGACAGCCTGAAATTTCTAGTTAGCCTGCCCACAACAGCTTTCTGAACCGGTCTCTTGCATGCTGACAGGAAGCTCTGACTCCCACACTATGGATTCAATGACTCTCAATGCCTCCCATTACAGCTCTTTCACTTCATATGAAATATTAACTGCTCCTTGGCTCAGAAACAGGATTGTGCAATGCTGGGATTTGATCTTTGATCTTCCACCATCCACAATCACCTGGCTGCTTATAGTGGAAACTCCAGAAGAGATTAAGAGAAAGGCTTACTACAGACTACTAGATGAAGACACTATTTGGTGTTGGGAAGGTGCAGGTAGAAAACTGCCTTCTGGTTTAGGAATTTAATGCCAGTTTCTTATGTTTCAGATCCTAAACAGTGGAGTCCTGGTAATGCTGGAGTGAGTCCATATCTCTACCTAAGTATCCAGGACCCCACTGAAAAATGTCCTGATTTGCTGAATCAGTGGTTTTCAATGAGTGTTCAAAGGTTGAAGGGAATATGACACCAAAATTCTGTGAGCCACCATAGTGCAGGTCTGAGCTCCTCTGGAAAATGGTATATTTACATGTAAGTTGCCTAGAGCAGTGCAGTACCAGTTCAATAGCACACATCAAAAATGACATCAGTCCCAAGATTTACATATAAGTCACCCTTATTTGTCCATTCTTAAGAAAACAGTTCAAGGTAGCCCAGATATTGGGAAAGGAGTTATGCAGTTTATCCAGATGTCCCAAGACAAAAAGAGAAGAGAAACAATTATAATCTGCTTCTGCAGTCTGTTTTGGAAGGAATTTCTTGAGTTGACATAGGCTGAAGCCAGGCAAGGGCAGGCAAGAATAACCACAGTAACTTCAAATCCTGACAAAGCGCCTTGGGGGAACTTTTGCACCTTGATGAGCAGCATGCGTTTTAGAAGGCTTTGCGTTTGTTGTTTGTCTTGCTTAAGTTCCTTTTGGATTCTGGTGGCTGTGGTTTTATTAAAAAGTACCCCTATTGTTGTGAAGTCTCCTGAGCTGATGGCCTCAGGTTGAATGCATGCCTTTACAAGTGGCTTGAAATCACTCACTGTCACACTGACTCTTCTGTTTCATTTTCTGCTTACTGAGCACAGAGAGGAGATGGATGCTTTCACTGGGTCTGTCACCTGCAAAGCCTTGGAGAGAGTGCCCAGAAATAAACATGGTGATTTTTCTTTCTGCCCTACTGATGCCAGTGGAAGTCAACTTTTTCCTAATCATCCTAAAATATTCGAAG
>NW_010159105.1:2614-21520 GCF_000695765.1 Mesitornis unicolor
CATTAACCCCTCATGAATACTGTCTACTAATCTTCAGTATGGATATGGCTTTTTCACTTAAGGTAGCCAGAAGCACATTGTGCCATTTCCTAGGTGACTCCAGAATTTGCTCACCACTGTGCTTCCAGAAGAGTTCAGATCCATCCCTCTGACAATGGGAACAGAGACTCACTCGGTGTTACCTTTACAATAGCCTTCCCAGTTCCTCTATTCTTTATCTCACATTTTTCTTTACTTGATATTTTTTCTTTGAATTTGTGTGAGGCCAGTGATCAAAGCTGCCCCCCTTTTTCTTCCTCCCCATGACATCCTATCAGTGAATCACCCTGGGAGTCGGTATTGAGGCGTGGAGTCGATATTCTTTATCTCACATTTTTCTTTACTTGATATTTTTTCTTTGAATTTGTGTGAGGCCAGTGATCAAAGCTGCCCCCCTTTTTCTTCCTCCCCATGACATCCTATCAGTGAATCACCCTGGAGGTGTACAGCTCTCAGAGCACATACCTGTCAGGTACCTCTATGAAACCAAGAAAAGCCAAGTAACTGCTCTAATAGATTTTCATCAGATGGTGTTAAGTTCAAAGTGAACAGAGAATAGCAATTTTAATTTTCTCTGGGTATGTAAAGATCTAGAGCTCTATAAAATGAAGAAAAGTGAGAGAGCCCTTCATAGACCCCAAAGTTGTAAAGAAAGGGGAAAACAAACATGACTCTTCTGAGAAAACCTGAGAGAATTACCTGTTGCTCTGGATAAGGACAGGTTAGAAAAGAGCTGCTCCTTATGCTGACATGCTCCTTACCAAGAGGTACACCAGAGTCCTTGGTACTGAATTAGTGGAACCAGGAGTGGTGCTATCTCTATGTTCTGCCCTCACTTCAGAGTAGTGAACTACAAAGTATTGTTGATTTCCTTAAGCATAAAGTGCAGCCAGAAGGGGGAAATTGCTCCCAAGGTTAGGACTTGAGAAGAATTTGAGAAGAAACTTCTTCTCAGTGAGGGTGACAGAGCACTGGAACAGGCTGCCCAGAGAGGTTGTGGAGTCTCCTTCTCTGGAGACATTCAAAACCCGCCTGGACGCCTTCCTGTGCAACCTCATCTAGGTGTTCCTGCTCCGGCAGGGGGATTGGACTAGATGATCTTTTGAGGTCCCTTCCAATCCCTAACGTTCTGTGATTCTGTGTGATTCTGTGACTGTCTTTTTCCATGTATTCAAGTCCACAGAAATTTTAAATGCTCCCTCCATAACACTTCCTCTTTCTGAATAATTTTTGTTAATTTCTTGTTCTTAAAAAAATTGCATGGATCATAACATCAGAACTCCAGTATAAGTCAAATTTTTCCAAACTGTCTGACCAAAAAAGCCTTTTCACTTCTGACCTTAACAGAATAGAAGGTAGCTTACTTTCTTATTTATTGTTCTTTTTGTTCTGTATACCGTCTTCTTTTGTGGTGATTGCTACTGATTGTCATGCAGGGTTTGGTGGTTTAGGGTTTTCTTTTTAGTGATGTATGACTTTTTGATAAGATTAAGATGAAAACCAAGAAGTACGTCAACATTAATCATCATGTATCTTCCCAGTGCATTCTCATCTGAGTGGCAATTTAGAAGCAAAAACCTAAAAATCTTATGTCCCTTCACGTGAACTTCCAGGTCCCCTAGATATTTTAGCACTGTCTCTTGAGCTGGTCTTAGTCACAGTAACTGCATAACTGATCATCTCTGACAGCCAAGGTTTTGACCTTTTTTTGTTCATAAAACAAAGAGTTCATCTTCCAGTTTACCAAGCAAAAGAGACATCAAATTTAAGTAAGAAATTAAGCAACTGGATAGTATCTCACAGTACTTTTTTTCTTTGATAAAGGAAAAATTATCTCAAAACAGGTCTCAAAGAACATGAGGGATGTTGTAGTTTATACAGTTGTTCTATCATCCAATAACTCCTCCCCACCCAGGGAGAGGAATTTGGAAAGGGAAAGGAGATCTGTGGGTTGAAATAGAAATAGGTTTAATAAAATAATAATAATAAAAACTAATATTAGTACCAATGTTAATAAAAAGTACAGAGATTTATACTCAGCCAATATAGTGAGGGAGTAGGCCTCAGGGGTAGGATGGTACAAGTCTCTCTTGAGATGGCAGCCATGGAAGAAGGAGGGCTGCCCCAGTAAACTCCTCAATTCATAGTAAGTCTGATGTTTATGGTATGAAACAATACTAACTGGTCAGCCTGGGGTCAGCTTGGAGTCAACTACCCAGGGTTTCCAGTTCCCCCAGCTTCTGCACCTGTTTATCTCAAGACTGCTAAAGACCTTGATCAGCACATACCAGCACTGAAAAGTAAAACAAAGCTTCTTATCACTTTGCTCCCATGAAATAGACTGTTTTATTTCTTACAAAATTGCAGTTTTTCTGAACAGAAAACTGACTCTAAAATTATGACCCAGTAAACCACGACAAAGGACCAGTGGAAATGCTCATATTTTTAGATTTAAGAAAGCACCTTTGCTGAAATTCTAGAAACCCTGAGAAGAGCAGTGACTGCTATGCAGATGGAGAAGAATCCAGAAGCCCAAAACTCTGTTCACTGCAACTACAAAGTAAGAAAAAGATAGGAGAGGGTGAAAAGCTGTTGCAGGAGGTGTCTTTTAAGGCACTTGATACATAGAGCAAGATGAAGTGGTGATCATTTAGAAATCAAACTCATCATAAAGGTACTTTAAATAGTTTCAGTATTTTGGCTTCTATTGAGTCACCCTGTCCCACGTGCTTGTTTCAGTGACAAAAAATGAAACTCCTGCTTCAATCTGTACTGTAGTTGTGGAAGAGCAACTACAGTCTAGCCTGTTTCATGCATCATTGACAAAGTTGTCAGCTCTGTCTCCGGGCTGTAGATTCTTTATTAGTGGTGATAATGCGAGAAGCAGAAGGGAACACAGCTTGACTTTCAGTGCCCAGGCTGAATTCCCATTTAGAAAAATAATCCCTTTACTCATAAACTGAGCAAATCTGATAATGAGTCGTCAGTAGAAAACAAATAGAGAACCCCCACAATCAACCATAAGGGGGTCCATCTGACTCCACAGAACCTGCAGTAAGGGATTAAAGAGATGAAGGGAGAGTTCAGTGGGATCAAATTCAGTGTGACTGTATAGCAAGCATGTACTTTCTATACAGTAAAATATTTCAGAAAACTGTGGAAAAATAATTCATTATTGTGTGCAGTTGGTATGAGAAAAACCAACAGTGGACACAGCTGAGATAAAATCTTGCCTTGCTGCTCACCTCAAAAGGTCAGTTGTCAAGTATGGCAATTGTCTTCAAAGTGAGGAAAAGAAATGGGAGCTTCACCACCTGTTCTATGGATGGCAAATTTTTAAATGGGGAAAAAAGGATGAGTCAATCTGCAACAAAGCGCATACATTTCCAAGAGTCTTGCAGAGAGAAAATCTGAACAACAACAAAGGAGTTAATTTAGCTGCAAATATACAACTACAAAAGTGTCAAATTTGGAACACTTTGCATTGAAAAAGTGCTCTGTCAGCATCTGTGGCTCAGATGCTCGAAGTCACCAATGAACAGTAGAAAATAGGGATTGAGCAGAATTTCTTAGGGGATCAGTCTCCATCACAAGCCAAGAGCTAGAAACCAGGATTTCCACCTACAGGCTAATCTCTTTGGTCCAGCTCTCCATAAGGCTTAGGAGGGGTCAAGGGTTTTGCTGTGGGAAGAGGAGCCAAGCCCCAGGTAACAACCACATTTTCTGGTGCAAAATGGCATGTGCGGCCGTAATCAAAAAGGTGAGATTCTGATTCAGTTTTCCTTTGCTTTTCAGCTTAAGGATGGCAGTTTAAGATACATAGTGCCATTTTTCTCCATCAAACTTTTCTATTTGAAATAGAAACTGCTACTCCACTGTTGAGTCAAAGTCTATTTAGGTACTTCTCAGATTGCATCTCAATGCAGTCAGCAGCCTCAATCTGCTGTTGCAATGCTTGACATGGCAAGTGGTCTGTGGAGATGTGACAACTCCAGTAGCACAGAAAAACAGTCTAAAACCTAGCTATAGTTACTTTCCAGATAAATACAATCTATTTAGTTATTGTGTTTTACTGGCATTCATTTGAATGGAGAGAACTCTTCACAGCAGAGAATTTCCACCATAAAGCTCTATCCCATACTATACTTCATAGTTATAATCCCTACAGAATTGATTAATTAAAGCAGGAGAGGTACAGGTTAAAGTCTATTTTATCCTACTCTATAAAGATGTCATACATGTGGACCCTTTCCCTCCTGCATCCCAGGACACCCAAATCAGGCTGAATGATGACCTCATACTCCTCAACACAGGCAGAAGTCCCAGTTAACTAACCTAGGGATATACACTGGACCATGTTCCCAGAGGTCTGTAGTCATGTTGCTTACTGTATAAAAGAATATAAATCCTGTAAGATGTCTTATAGTGCCTAAGAAACAGGACACAGAATGGAACAGTCTAAAGCTACAGTCCTGAGTGACTTCTGGTGTGTCTACACTAGTGTTTTAGTTTGGAGCAAGGTGCAGTTTTGAAGTGAAACTTCAGACCATCCCCACTTAGTACATTTTGCTTCACATTGCAGAGCTGTCCTGGTGTGCACAAACCGAATCCCCTGCAGAGCAAACTAAATCAGGAGACATGCTCCAGGAACTCATCACATGTATTCCAGCTGCTGATCAGCATTCAGTTCATGGGATCAGACTAGAGCTACCACAAAATGATCCTCTCCCGTGCTTCACCTCTGAATAAGTGTGCTGTGCAGAGACCACAGCACCAATCATTCATCTGGAAAGCAAGCTTAAGGAGAACTGTAACACATCTTGAGGACAGCTGTCTTCAAGGATGGGTCTCATATATGCCACCTCCTATTAGCAAATAAGCAACAACCCTCTTCTGGTTTTAGGTGACAGCCAGAGTGGTAACAAAGCCCTTTACCTTCACTAAGGTTCTTATCAAGGATACTAGTAGAGACCACAAGTACACCTTCATTTTACAGTATAAACATGCCAAGAGCATTTACCCAAACAATTTGCTTCTTATGCCTGCTCTTTTTTTTTTCCCCAGCCTTCCTTAAGCCAGTGCAGAGAGGAATTCATCTCCACTTTAGAGTGACTTCCTTACTGGAAGGCTAGATCCATGTCAGAGTTTTGTGGTTTAAACCAGATGTTTGGGGAAATTAACTTCATGCTTGTAGCTTTCTATGCTTTGGGCAAGTAACACAAATTCTACACATCACTTTTTCAGTTCTTCAAAATAAAGGTAATCATTCTTCTAAACCTCTGTAAAGCAGCCAAAAGCTACTATAGCAATTTTTAAGTTCACCAGTATCCCAAAGGTTTGCAGTTTCCCAATGAAAAAGGTAGCTCAACGGATTTTGGATCTTTTGACTTCTGTCCAAGAATGCTTCAAGAAAATTACCTGGTAACAAGAAATCCATATTTTCAGTACTGAAAACTTATTCCTAGATGGAAGACAAAAGTACAAAATTCTGCCAAAGTGAAAAATATTTCAGACTGTTAAATAAAAGAACTTTTTCAGTTTTCCCATGATCTTTATGGAGAGGTAATTTTTTCTATTTAATTCCAGACAGTTTACCCAGCTTTCAGTCAGCACAGAGACGCACAGGATCAATTCACATCTGTGCAGGATCTTTCTGCCTACTGTGTTTAATTTCTCTGTCCAAAGCCACCATTTAAATAAATAAATAAGAAACCTTTCTTCCTTCCTCTGTGTTCCAAGCTACAACTGTTTTCATTAAAAACAGCAAAGGTTTTGCTGGGTAGGTTGCACCTTTAAACCTAGAAATTAATTACTGATAGGCACTCCTGCTGTCAAAGCAACCCTGCATTTCCCTAGCTGAAGCCCAAATAACAGAAAAAAACATTCAGAGGCCGTTATATGTTTGAACTCCTTATTGGTGTATACTGTTTAAATTTTTCAGCTTTAACCAAGTCCTTTATAATTTTGAATGTTTCTCTATGTCACCTTGAAATCTTTGCTTTTGCAGAGAGAAATGTCAGCCTTTGCGTTTCCTCTTTTCATTTCTCTTGAACAAATACTCCTCATTTGTCTCAAACTGTCTTTTTCCAATCAGTCTCACAAAAAGTCACTCAAAAAGGTATAGCACAGATGTTCCACAGCAAGCTCTTTGTTAAACGGTTTTTACTTCTCTGATTCTGAACCTTCCCAGAGCTATTTTGATAGCTTGGATTTTGTTACTGTTGTAGGGATCTTTTTTTTTTTAATTGTGCCATAAATTTTTAAGTAGGTTCTTGAATGAACTCATTGGAGAGTTCTCCCAGTGACTGGCCCTAAGCATTTGTCATTCATTGCATTTTCACTGCCATAATCTGCTTGAAACCTTGAAAGTTAGTTAAAACTTAAGGCTCCTTTCACACATGGCTGTCTCTAAACAAATGATGCTTTTCGAATTGCAAGGTGTTCCTTCCCTACAGCCACGCAGATTTTTTCTAATACTGTAACTCCAATTGGTACTTAGAAAGACACTCAGTAATTCCTCGATGTGTACTGTGTACTCCATTTGTAGACAGTGACCAAATGATACTATCAGCCAGTAGATATTTGGCTCTCAGAAGGGCAATTTGTGTACCATAAACATCTTCATGACAGCTCACCAGAGCTGGAACTCTGAGCAGAAGCAGGACTTCCTTGTACCTGCATTTTTCATCTTTGATTCTTATAAGATTATTATGACATGAACATTCATATGCGTACATGTGCACCCACACACATGCATACATGCCATACAATAGCTACCATTTCAAAAAGTAACATTCATGTGCTAATATGCAACAGCTTACTACTTTTAGTGCAGAGAATTGTTGTGTTATTTCTAACATCTCTGTGTGGCAAGAATGGGAAGATGATTATTTCTTAATGACCACTGCCATATACGTATATGCAAAACAAAATAAATATAATTATAAATAGTTATGTACAAATAAGAAGACTATTTTGAGCTTAGGTCATTCCATTTCAGGAGTTTAGCAAGACTGTACAGGTAAGAAACACAGACAAGGCTTAGCCAATGCTATGAAGTTTTGCTATCATCTCATTTAGGAGCATGACGCTTGGAGATCCTGTAGTTTCCCATAGAAGAGTCTGGATAGATCCTTAAAATGAGTAACAGCAATGCAGATTGGGTTCGTGTCCGGGCAGCTTGGTTTCTGCACTTACTCAGACATTTCACCTCTCTAAGGATCTCTCTAAATTGCCCCAATGTGCCTGTGAAGAGAGTAGTGTCCATCACTAGGAACTGAAAGGAGAGCTTTGCGTCTTTGGAGGCTCCTGAATAATCACATGTAACCAATATACGAGCTAGGAATAGCTCCCATCACCGCTGACTTGCTGTAGGCTTTCTTGAAGATTGTCTTGGAAGGTGCTATTAATCTTCACATAATTTCCTGTTTTAGCAATTGGAAGCTGCTCTGAAAAAGCTGGTCATATAATTTTTCATCATTGTAGCTCTTTTCAGTCCCTTCTATTGAAACAACTGGTTCTTAGCACCTTTTTTTCCTGCTTTTTAGCTTCTCTAGTGTGCACACCTTCCTTAACCATGTTAAAAGATTTTCATAGTCTTTAAAGTAAAAAAAATACACCTCTCTATTGCTTCTTTTTTCAGTTACTGTCTTTTACGCAGATAATCTCATTTTCTAAGCTGCTTCTTTGGATAAATGTCCATTAATATGCTGAAAATGGCTTGTGGTTTTGTGAGTTGCAATTAAAACAAATGGCAAAAGGAAGCAATCCTTCAGAAAAGTAAAGCTCCCCTCTTTAGAGTGCTCATAGTTATTACGATGAACAGTGTATAAGTCAGTAACACTCCCCTCCAAGATCAAAGCTCTCACCATACAAGCTTCTTTTATTTCTAAGCACTTCTTTAATATGTATGTCTCAAATGCTATTGGGAGACATAGAACAGTCTTAGCATAACCTGACAATATTTGTTGTCCTGAATTTCCACCAAGCTGTCTACACAGGGAACAGGGCTAAATTATACACACCCTTTCTTTCACCTTATGAATCTTTTGATATCTTAGTAAAGAAAAACAGGCTTTGCGTTTATAGCACATTTCTTACTCAAGGTAAATTAAAGGTTCTTTGCAACAAGAGATCAAACAGTGATAACCCAGAATCCATGGCAGCAGATGAGTTAGAATTTCAGTCTCCAGTTGATGTCTGGTAACAATGGCTGTCTGAGATTCCTGGACCTTGGATGTAGGCTTTTTACTAATAGAGATACTGACTATAATGGTACTTTTCAAATATTCTATTGTTCACAGGGTTTTTAACATCCAGTGAGTTGCTTACAAGAGGCACTCAGAAACAAAGTCAATTTAATTACCCATTGAATAGGTGAACTCTTTAGCAGAGCAGTACTATGACTCCCTCATTCTCTGTGGTTTTTGTTACTGGCTCCTGACACTGAATCTGAATCCCAGTTTAAAAAATTAAGTCACAAAACTTCTGGTTGGGAAGAAGGAAAGAAGTAACTCAGATAACCACGTAGGCCACTGTTCCCATTCTTCTCCTGCATGCTCAGTTCATCAAGCCCTTTGTCAGACCTGTTTAAATCAGTAGATTAAATTATGACATGGCACATCTAATGATGTCTGGCATTCCAGTCCTAACAACCTCATCTTTGAAAACAGATCCTGACCACCAAGTAGATCATGAGTGCAGCTATCATGGTTTAGTATAACAAAATAGTTTTGCTTCTCCCTTTTGACTTTCCTTTGCTTTATCTTCTAATCACTTCCTACAATGCTAACTGTTGAATACATTACCAATGCCTTGTTACCTCTAAATTACCTCTAGAATTCTCTTTTTTCCCTCTTAGAAATTTATATACTGAATTAAAATCACAGTAGGACATCTGTGTCTTTGCTTCTACTTGCTGAGATTTAAGTTGCCTCTCTCATCTGTTGATAGATGCACATAGCATAATGCAAGCAGGATATTAAAAACCTAGTTCTTTTTCTATCCCCTCTTTAAATATCTTGCCTTTTTTAAGGATCAACTAACTCAAGTACCTCTTTTGTATTCTTTTATTAGCTTGCCGCATGCTTTGTTAAGCATGACATGGTGACACGACTTAAAAATGAAAAAGAGTGGCCATGATGAATGTGGGTTTTTTTTAAAAAGACTAATTCACCATTTAGCCTGATTTCCCTTTTCTGGTTATGGCTTTTTTTTAGGCCAGCAAATGGCAAAATGACTTAGGAGATTTCTGGAAAAAGAGAAATTAAAATGGCAAGAACTCAGCTTGTGCCCACAAAAAATGACTAGAAAGTTTAGGTTAGGTTGATTTGTGTATCCCGAAGTAAAGTGCATTTCAAGAGACTTTGTGCTTTAGAGAGAATTCAGTCTCATTTGGTTACTACATGGATTTCCACTACAGAGAGTCTGCTCTCTGTCCTCCTCTTCCAGCAGAAGAATGTGAGATACAAAACTAGTGGTGGTCCACCATTACCATCCACGCTGGGTCACTAGTGTTGCACCTGTGCATTGAGAGTAAAGCACCATCAGTTCAAAATGGCAGCACATACATACAGTGCTAGGCTTGCAGCTGGGACTGTCCAAAATGACAGGCAATGCTGGATCAGTAGTCACAGGCTTTGTTCCCAGGAGTTCCCATTCACGCCAACAATTCTTCTCTGGTGCAAAAGTGCAGTGGCTCCACCAGATTTCATTTGAGATGCACAGATCTTCATCAGCAAAGTATCTAACATGGTGAAGTTAAAGACGGAAATAAACAGAGGAACTGAAGAACAGATAACAATGCTGATGTTGAAGGCCACCTAGTCCCATATTACTCTTCAATCAGGTCAGCTAGAGCAGGTTGCCCAGGACTCTATCCAGTCAGGTTTTGAATATCTCCAAGAATGGAGACAAATCCTCTGGCCAACCTGTAGGACACTTCAGGAGGATGTCATCCTGTGCATTTGCAGACATAAGCAAATAAATAGACAAAGCACCAGAAGTATTTCTAAGCATGTACATACATTCCTTTCTCTGGGAAACTGTCCTTACCCAGATCATTAAAAAATCAAGTTTAATAGTTCGATTATGTGGGAATGCCATCAGCAAATTTGTTGCTGGTCAACAGATCATTTGCAAAGAGTTTGTTTCACTGATTCCCCATTCACAGTTCATGCTCTGATGCTTTGTTACACAACTCAACCTCTTTGTCTCTGGATGATTTAAATAATTCTTCATCCCAGTACAAAATCTAAATAGGAAATTTTACACTACATGAAGTATTCTCTTGGTAAATATTTGTGCATTTCAGCTTGACATCTGCCTTACACAGTAATAGAAGACCTCAAGTGCTCAAATGATTGTGAAAAGCAGACACAAATGACTTGCAAAGAAAAAACATTAAATTTGAAGTCACACTCAAATGTGAACAAATATTCACAGAAAAACTGATCCTAGCATTCACTGAGCACTTACTAAACAATATTTGGGAAGTGTATTTGCTTATGGTCATCTCTGGTCAGTTTTTGAAAAACACTTTGCTTCTCTTTCAATTCCACTTCTTGTAATTTATGGCAGATGAGCCTATTAGCAACTGCTGTAGGTTTTCTCTGAGTTGTTCCTTCCTCCTCCCCTCCCACTCAGAGACCTTAGAACTGCAGATGCCTGGTTTCTCAACACCAGAGGGTTGGGAAGTCATTCGGGAATTTCACTGAACAAATACTCTTGTTATTTTGAGGAACTAAGACACATCCTGTGAGCATTTCTGTTTGTTCTGGTTGCATAATATAGCTGTGGCTTTTAGTTTTTTAGGCTGCGAGTTTGTTTCAAAGCATGAGGTGGTGAAGACTGTGTTGGCACATGAAGCACTCCTGTCTCAGAAGCTGACCTGAACCTCTAGCCCATGGCTGACCACAGCTGTGTTAGGCACAACCCAGCACTCAGGGCTCAAGATAATGCTGCCTCATGATACTTTGGGAAAAGTGCTTCCTAGTCCAGTTGCCCTTTTCTGTCAAGAGCACCTTTATAAAATTTGATACTGATTTGCCTTTTTTTTTGTCTGAATAGTTCCTACCTCCATTTATTAGGCTGTTTATCATGTTTTACCTGAGTGTGGCTTTTTCAGTTCACCATATTTGGTATCTGCTATGTTCTCCTTGGATCTCCTGCCACAAAACAAGCCTGAGGTACCTATCCTGCACAAAGTTTAGTCCCTCTATCAGAGTATTGAGAGCCCTCCCTACACAGGGAGTACCTCTGCTTCCTGCAGGACTGAACCAGGGCTCCACAGATTTTGAGGTCATGAGCTCCAATTCCCTATTTTAATCCTTTCTTTACCTTACATTCATGAACTACACAACCCTTCTGATTTTCTACCACCTCTTTAACAGGGCTCACTACACCCATTTTCATTTTGTGGTTTTGTCCTTATAGTTAGATAAACCTTTTATTTTCCTCTTCAGTTGTAGTGTGCTCACTTCTGAGGAAAAAAATGCTGGATTCTGGAAGGTGATTGTATCTAAGCCAGGCAGCACATCCTTCATTGAGAGTACACAGGTAAAGCAATGAAAAGATCTCATTTCACATTTCTGCTAGTACCTGTAAAATCTACCTAGCTAAATTCAGCTGTTGAAGCACATGGTTGGTCAAATTGTAGTTTATAACTCAATCCTGAGGGGACCAAACCATGCAGTGACTCAGTCACTTCGCAGATGGTACTTCTGTCCTGTATTGGCTACTGCAAAAAATGCACTCACTTTCTGTAATAACATCTTATCTTTTTCTGAGCCCTCACAAAAGAGTGAAGAAATTGCATCTCAGACACTGATATTGTTACGTGAACAACTCCTGAGTCTCCCATATCACAAATGAAGTCTCTTGAATGCCACAGCCAACTGAATCTAAATTCTCTGGCCAGGTAACCCTGTTACATCCCCTCCTCACAAGGTGATGTACTTTGCTTCACACCCCTGCTGCGACTGTGGGCACAGGCAGATACTCTGCCATTAGCAGACTCCTGATCTCAGGAAGGTTTGCCTTGCAAATGAAAAAGACGGATTAGGTTTTCTTCTCTTGCTTGTTCAGTGAGACATTATTTCATCTGATTAATCCATCATTAGAGAGTACGTGAAAGCTCTTGAACAAGGAAGAAGGGAAGACAAGAAGCAATATGTGGAAAAGTTAAAGGAGATGGAGTGTTTTTAAACTTGTTTCACCATAGAAGGCAAAAAAACTGAAGGGAAAATGTGATGAATGCAAAGCACATAAAAAGCCATGTTGAGATAGGAAAAGTATAACTTACTTCTGGAATTCTCTGCTGGAGTAACTCCACATCTGACTTCTAAAGATTAGCACTTGGAATCTCAGAGCTTCTTGGGAGAGAATCACATTAGCTTCTATGAAAATTAACACTGGGGAAAAAAAGAGTGATCTATCAGGAATCATGAGTATGAGCTTAAAGACTTTCTAAAAAGTTGATTTTTTCAGGCCCATTGTGTAGATCTATTTTAATTCCTGGATCATTTAGCAGATAAAGGAGTTCTGACCTTCTTTCTCATCAGTTTAGCTGCTAGGAGTGTGTGCTTAATTCACATGCTAAAAATCCTAAGGACATTTTTATTGAGTATAATAACACAACAATGCAGCCACAGTAACTGGTTTTCGTACTGCAGGAGAACGGCTGCCTTAATTAATTTTCTCAAAACATTACGAGATATTAAACTGTATTAAACTAATCAACCATTTGTGTTATCACTCAAATCCACTTTAAGTTATAAAAATGCAATTTTAAAGTCTCTAAGCTATAATGCCCTATTTTAATTTATTTATTTAGCAAGAGACATGAAGGAGGCTTATAGTTTAAAATTTCAGAGCTAGTTTCTACTGGGAAAAAAACCCCTAGGTTTTTTTGTTTGTTTGGGTGTTTTTTGTTGTGGTTTTTTTTTTTTTTATTTTGCAAATTCTCTTTGTATACTACTGTCTTTAAAACAACAGATGACATTCCCTTTCTTTTAAAGTCAGAATGGATTTTACATGGTCCTGATCTCATCCAGGTTGTGTTGTGTTTGAATACTTGGTAAAAGCAGGTTACACACCTCTCTGTGGTACCAGAAGAGAGACCAAAACCTGAGCTGGCATTGCAACTAGTCTCTAAAATAGCTGCTCCTTCACATCCAGAGAAAAGCCGGTCAGAAAAGCTTCCATCGCTGCTGACTAAGCTGTTTGCTTTTGTAGATTAATCTAGGGTAGCTTTTTAGAGGACCAATATTTCATTCCTTTGTGGATTGTTATCTTTACTAGAAAGAAAAAGTAAACCAGTTTTTTTAAAAATTAAATTGTTTAGTCAGATTTTCCATGATTTGTTAAAAAAACACATGCTATGTGTTAAAGAGAATCAAGCAAAATATAAGGCTTCTGCCTTAAGACTTCCTGGTAAGAGATTGGAATGATACATATAATAAAGAAACTGAGACGATGAGTCTACTTTTATTCTTACATTATTTTCCCCCCCCCCCACTTTCTTTAAATTCTTCTGGAAGAAACTAGAAAGTTCCCAGAGAAACAGATCTTAATCTAAGGAACATTGTTTCATAGTATTTTACAGAATTTTAGGCCACGTCACTGGCTTCCATGAATCAATATTTATGACATAAAAAAAATTCCAAAATTTTAATCGACACCCAAAATGTCAATATCCAGAGACTTCCTGATTGTTTTGTGCCCCTGCTCTCCATTTATAAGAAGCTGCTGATTTTGTACTCTAACTTGTATCATGCAAGCCACCAATGTCAGATTTTTTTAAGCTCCAGTTAGTGAGACAGCATAGATTGAAACTTTTCCTTTCTATTATTGCTTTTGATGCACACAAATCCTTTAAGAGGAATTTTAACAATTGTTCTATTATTGCATGTCCCCTCTCCCCTTCAGATGAATTATTCGTACTTTGTTGTCATAGCAATCCTTTTTCTCTTTGAAATGTTTAATAACTAGTCATGACTCCCAACTAGACAATGAATCAAGGTGTAACAAAAGCTTTATTAACTAATGTGCTTTGAGGCAGAAGCATTGTTTGTCTTCCACCTGCGCTTGCCTTGAGCTATTGTCAGTCCAGTCCAGTGATATTAATGATGACAGCAAAGATGCCTGTAGGAAACACCCTTCACATAAGCTAGTTTCTTAGATAATGTCCATCTCCTGTTGCAGAGCTTCTACTTTTCTGTTAGTCTGATTCTTTCCAAAGTGGCAGTAGGTAGTCACTGCACTCCGCAGAGGACTCACTGTCATGACAGATATGGACATAGGGTTAGTGGGACATTATGAATCACAGAAGGTGTCAGGTCTTAATAGGGAGAAAGGTGACAGTAGCAATTTTCATTTTTTTAAGCCCATCTCTACATTATATACCTGTGTTTTTTTGCCTCTTTAACTGTGTCTCACAATGCAGACCAAGTAGATGTGATTGAACTTGTCTATTTGCTTCAACTGCTATGGTGACCAGCACGACTGATATTTGACATTCAAGCACTATATCAGACATCATCATAAAGTTTCTACCTACCATACACCCGAGAAGGAAAAATGTGGGTGCAAGAAAGTATTCAGTGAATATGCAGATTTTAACTTTTCCTACCATTTTTACAACAGCGCCTTTGAGGAATAATATTCAGAGAGGATAAACATCCCGTTTAATTTTTACTTTTCCTAGCAGAAAGGTATCTTCTTTAGCAATGGAGTCACCTTATACAACTGAAGATCTAAAGCCACATTAATGATGATGCTTTCCCTTTCTTTGATGAATGTTGGCGAACCAGCACAGGTGATGACCAGTAGCAGAGCACTGCTCTCCTGGAAGCTCAGCTTCAGTGTTTCCCAGCTTCCAAGCCCAGTCTCATTGCACCTCAGGACACTGAAGTCTCTGCATGCTCTTTTTCGAGGTCAGCAATAAGACACTACAAAAATGATTTTGAGATCTCTTTGTGTATTCTACAGTCATTTAATTCAGTCTATTACTCTGATTTAGTAGTTCATGGGAGCCTTGTTTTCTGCATACCATTCCTAGACCTTAGAAGGTGGTACAGTCCACAAGGAGATAGGGACAGCTCTGGTGATTCAGTTCAGTTCAGTTTTAATAATTATAATTCCTACCCATATTCACTTGCAGTTTCACATATATCCTGTACTGGTTTTCCCTCAGCAGAAATTGTGGACACTGTTGGTCTTAAGCAGCTGACATACTGTAGTGCAGCCACAGCTGTGCGGAAGTGGTGGACAAATGATCTATAGGTTGAGTCGTATGAATGCATTCTTCTGTAGTGTTCTGAATAAGCACTGAAGTACCCAGCTCACAGTGTCAATATTGGCCAAAATCTCCTCAATAGTCAATAGAAGCCTTGTTCTAAAAAAAAATCAGTGTTTGGCCTGCAAGAGGTATATCTGCTAATGCAACAGTCTATGAACAGTCCTTCCAGATGAGAGGCCTGACAGAAGTGTAAATCACTGTAGCTTCTGATGCTGGTTCTAATTCAGGAATAGTAGTCCATTTTATTGGAAAAGAGTTCATCGGAACAAGAAGCACTTATATTTTAAGACACCAGATGCCTGCAAGCCTGATTAAGGCATTTGTGATGAATGCCTTACTTTTGCCCAACCTGCTGGGATGACAAAACCCAATGTCCTATGCCAAGTCCACACGACAAATATTTACTTGCAGGGAGGAATGTGAAACCAGTTGTGTTCCCCAGCAGTTCTGCTATGCTTGCACAACTCCCATTAGACAAAAGATGTAATTCAGGGAAGTGGTGCCAGGAACCAACAGATGACCTCTTTTTTCTTCACTTCTACTTGCAGTGTGTAGAGGAGAGAAGAGGATCAACTTTGCCAATACAGATAACAGAAGAACTATGGTTGAGACCAGTTGTTATCCCAAGAGACGGGCATGGGGGAACAACACCTTTTCAAATTCATCTTAACCTTTAGATTTTCATTTGAGTGTCATTATCTTATTACTTTATCCTGGATTTTGGTCACTCTGCCTATAGTTTTTTTCAGTGTTTACACCAAAATTATTCCCTTCAGTCAGGGAAGGTCCTGAGCAGGCTTTGCTCCTGTAAAACTTCTCATTTGCTTTTCTATCCACATGAGGATAGATTTACTTATTCATCCTCAGTTTGGTACATATAGTTGATCTAACAAGTGCTTCATCTATTCAATGCCCTATTGAAAAGGTCCACAGAGTCCTTTTCAGCCTTCTGAGATGCAGATATTAAATATAAAGCAGAATATGCATGACCAGGTTTGAGAATATTTTATGACAGTAGTGTTCATTATGGAGGGCCTACGTCAAAAAATACATTATTTTAATATTTTCTCATAAATCATCACTTACTGTTGTGCATCTATTTTACTTCATAAATGTGTAATGAATAGTCTCTGGGTTAGACTAAATTTGACTTTTTAGCACATTAAAATAAAAACAAGTGATGTAAAAGAAGAATAATATTCAAAAATAACTTCTCTGGCTCAGATAGAATAATGAAAAAGGTGCAGAAATTTAACAAAAATATCTGGACAAATTAATAGACATTTCAGGATTGTAAAGTAATAATTTTCTATGCAAAATAGAATGAATAATACTGTATGCAATATGTGGCTGTGCACAAATTTAACTAAAACTCATGTTGTTTTTTTGAATCACATAAAAATACAGGCCTTGTCCAGCAATGTGCAACATTTTGTGAGTCCTCTAGATCAGCCAGTCTCACTGAATCACCTATCATTACAAGAAAACACGTTTAAGTTTTGTTGACCTAGACTTACCTGAGGAGCCAATGTCCTTCTTTAAGCCCAGTCTCGTAAGTCGTTTTTTGATTCTTGGTCTTCTTCCAGGCCTTCCTTGTTTCCTTTTTTCCATTAAACTTGCCTTTTTTTTTTAATTCTTTTTTATTCCCTTCAAAACACTTATTGTATAAAGTATCAAAGTGGTTTAACAATTCAACTCTTGCTTCTGCGCCCCAGCACTTCAACATTGCAACACCTTGGTACAGTGGGTGGTTATGAGATATTTGTGATCCAGTGAATTAAAAGGAAACTTACCTCTTTTGGAAGGCAGGCTTCCTGTTGGAAGGACCTGCAGTATCTTGTAGGATCACTATTGTGAGAAAGTACTACAAGTAATCTCCTTTGCAGTGCATTAGATGCAATCCGTCAGTACCTTGGCCTTTGTTAATCCTCCTAGACAGCTCCAAAGCTGTAGGATTGACCTAAGAGCTGAAGCCTGAAAACAAGATAGTCAATAGTCTCATCTCATTCTTGTGCTGTCTGTATGGATGTGATCGTGGGTCTACAGTAGGGAGCAGTCCTTCTGTGGTCTGAAAGGCTTTTATCTCTCAGCACATTAAAAAATATCTTTTATCCCATTTTTGTTTCCAGGAAGCAACAAAGCAGCTCTCCAAAACAATTCGGGACTTCACAGCCTTCTAAATGAATAATAGAAACAAGGTACACTTGCAATCAGGCATTCATAGCTTTATTCTATCCATCCATTTATCCCATTCCTGATCAATATTGAACCTGACTCCAAAAGCCAAAGGAGCACCAGGACTGTGACCCAGGCATCTTCCTTTGCTGTGCTGTGTCTCCAGGGTGCAGCTCCTCACATGTGACAGAGTCCTCTCACTTTCTTCCCCCAGGCACATGAAGATGCCTAAAGCAGCACCCAGAGATGCAATTTTCAAGGCCCATTTGTCCTTCGCATCACAGCAATGACACTCCAGGGCTTAAATTCAGGAAACAATGACATCCTTTCAAGCTGCATTCACTTTCTCTTGACGTTACTCTCTCAAACACAAAGCTTTCAGTTAAAAACTACTAAACATTTCCTAACTCAGGAAGAGCTTCGTTCAGGGCCTTAGAAATTCCTCTGAAGAATGAACTATTTGTAAAAGTAGTATGAAGAAGAGCATCACAGACTTTGCATCGACTGCCGCTGTTCTTCAGACAAACTTAGGCTTTCCAAGCCTGGAGTAGAGGCCCCCATCTGTAGCAGTCCTTTATCTATGTGTGCTGGTTTTGACTAAGATAGACTTAATTTTCTTCACAGTAGCTAGTATGGGGCTATGTTTTGAATTTGTGCTGACAACAGTGTTGATAGTACAGGGATGTTTTAGTTACTGTTGAGCAGTGCTTACACAGAGTCAAGACCTTTTCTGCTTCTCACACCACCTCACCAGCAAGTAGGTTGGTGGGGCACAGGAAGTTGGGACGGGACAGAGCTGGGACAGCTGACCCCAACTGACCAAAGGGATATCCCATACCATATGACATCATGCTCAGCAATAAAAAGCTGGGGGAAAAAGGAGGAAGAGGAAATGTTCAGAGTTATGGCATTTGTGTTCCCAAGGTAAACTATGATGCTAGGAAATTTCCTGCTAAAAAAAAGAGACCCTGCTGGTTTTGGAAACCAACATGTATCTGGTTCAAAATGGAAATTCTGTACACTGTTTTCAGGACTTTCTCTCAAAATTTACTCATTACTTAATAAAGGAAACCATACAGCTGGTTTTAGAAGGAAGAGAGAGAGAGAGAATAGGAACACCTTGATTTTGTTGCCATTCCACACCTATTTGACATGTCTTAAAACTGCCATCTCTGGAAGAGCCAGAACAGACTGCAAAAGCTGTGTGGCCAATTATCAGCATAAGTGACTATAACTCATGAAGGATCATGGGTAATCAAAGACTCAACCATAGGAAGACAATGTCATCACTGATTACACAATTACAGGGCTGTGGGTGTGCAGCCCTCAGCTCTCCTATACTTTTAGAGGACTCACAAGCATGCTCAAGCCCCAGGAGAGATCTCCAGAAGCAG
>NW_010159105.1:21551-37274 GCF_000695765.1 Mesitornis unicolor
CAGGAAGGCTGAGCTGCTGCCAAAGTGCACTTTGGCCCCAGGGCAGCTGAGCTCTCCAGCCAGGAGCACCACTTAGACCCATCCACATACCTGTTCCTCCCACAGAGTTCAGATATAGACTTTCTTCCTATTTCCAGAAAAGAAAAAGTCTGCAGGCAGAAATATACTCATAAACATAAGCTTTAGTCCTCAAGTCCCTCCTGAACTGACTGCTCTTACAGCTTCTGCCTGCAGGATATCTGCTGTCCCTTCTTCTTTCTCTTTCTCAAAGAAAAGCTCAGTATTTTATACTTCTGAGTTAATGAGCCAACTTGCCTGACCTGACTGCCAGGATGAATCAGCAGGCTAGTTCTGCACCTCCATGGCATACCGACACTCTCTCTCAAGCGGATTCAGTATCATTTAACAATATTTTTTTCCTCTAATAGTTCAATGGCAATTCTCTCATACCTTAGAAGCATGAGTTGATAATTAATGATATTTCTCTTAAGGTGGGTCTTGTAGTCCAGCTTCAGACTAGGTACAAGATGGATTTTTTTTCTTTGTAATAATCTGTATCAACAGCTACTGGTCAGTGGTTACCTGACTCTGTCCTTTTGCATAATTCTGTGAGGCAGATTCCAAAATGGAAGCCTACATTCAAATCATATTCCTAATTTAAATTTCATATACCTGTATTAGTAAACATACATAAAAGTAAAACTTAAATACTGACAACTCACATCCATACCTACATTTTTTATAATCTATGAAATTATTTGTATTAAATAAACATTAATGTCCTCATAATACATGTGAACTGCTGAAGGTGAACCACTGAACCAGATAATTCAGGAGTTATGGAGTTCTAGATCTAAATACATGAAGGTACTGGACTAGTTAAAAAGCTATAGCCTCTTCTGCAACAGGAGGGATGATATATTCTGCATTTCTGTTTGTTTGGTTACTTAAATTCAGTGACTAATTTATTTATAGCTGAGAAATTTTTGGCTGCTGAAAAACTGGATAGCTTATTATCCCCTTCCAATCCATAAATATAAATGAGGTGTAACAGGATGAGATCTGGTAGTTCTAAAATCATGACAGACATGATGATCAGAAACTATTAGTACAATTTGTTAAACACAGACAGTACTTCCTTTGTTTAATGAATCAATTCGTTTTAAAACCTATTTCAATAAATTAATGTTTTCCCTGAGTAACCAGCTATTTAAGGTGGTTTAATTTAACTAAAACAAACAACTTCACAATGTTGGGTTTGTGCTTTTAATTGAGTTGCAAATTCCATCCAACCACATCTTCACAAAAGACACAAATAAAAGCATAATCATAATTGGGTAAAAAGTAAATGTATCTTTTGCCATTTCTCTAAATTACTTTATAATCATAACCTGACTAAAGTAGTATCAGGCTATGCACTGGCTAAATGCATGTAATATATTCATGTCACTAAAATAAAAACCTTATTTATCACACAGGTTGTATTTTGGTGAAAATCAACAAGTTCGTGTTGTTACTAATCAGGAGGGACCAATATTCCATTAGGAAGGTGACTAACAAGTGAAAATGCAAACCAAGATTAAAATTGATTATTTAAAACTAAGTTTCCTTTTTGCTAGTTTAAATGATGATTGGTAATAGAAATCAATCCACAGTGGTGAACTCCTGCTTTTTATTAGAAACACAGTTTTATTGTTTTCCTGTGGCAGAATATATCGCAAATGAAGAGAAAATTTTTGTAATCACTTTTTGTGATCATTTATTTATGTGGTAATTTATTAAGCACAAAGGACTGTTTTACTGTGCTGGGGAAATTCTGTGGACTGAAAGTCAGTGGGTAAGCAGCTCTTAGGAGTTGCACAAATCCAACATGATATAATTCTGCTGTAGGCTTCTAGCTTAATTTTATGCCATCTTTAAGAACATTTTCATATACATAGTTCTTTAATTACCATCAAGAGCACTTTGTAATGTTAACATGTTACCCAGCAATATTTCTTTCGTCTATATGAATGCTTACAAATACCAGAGCACATGGAAAGCTGCCAACTTCACTTAAGCCACTGAATTGTTCTGCCCACCATTCAATTTTCTTAGCATAGACTCACAAAATAGTGGAATTTTAAAGGAGCAAATGATAATAACCTGCATAGTACTGTCTGAAAGGCAAATCTATTCATCTCAGTTGTCCCCTCGTCACCTCTGTGTTGGAAACTCTTCAGCAGCTCTTCTTCTCTTTCCCCTTGCTCTTGTGAAGTGAGACAAAATCTAGTCAGCTAAGGGCTGAAGTTACAGCCCTGAAGTCTGTAACCTCCTATAAACCCATCTATAAGAATAACAAGGTTGACAAAAATTCAAACTTACCATCACAGTCTTTCCAAGAGACAAATTATATAGGATGAGAGGTCTGTTCAGATTTCAGCTTCCTTCCTAAGGATGCTCAATGACACCATTAAATTCAATGTTTTATAAGGCAGGGATTGTTCATACAGAAGACATAACTGCAAATGCAATATATAAAAGTGGCAAATTCAGCATACTCCATAGAGTCAAAATAAAAGCCATTGGCAAGGCTATCACTACAGCCCTGCTGTGCAAGGAGTGGAGGACACATTAAATGAGGAAGATACATGTGCAGCATGCATAGATCCACATTGTGCCTGCCCAGTTCCCAGCAGAGTGTGGGTAGCTGCAGGGAGCATGAGGACTGGAGGCAGGAGAAATTTGTTATGGGGAACTTTTTACTTCTCTGTCCAAAACAGGATCCCCACATGGGGGTCCTCAGAGTCCTCAGTGCTATTGCACTCAAGTGCTGCAGAACAAACTTGTATCTGTTACTGATCCATGGGTATATTTCTCTTTTGCTGTAGCTAGTCAGCCTTGGAAAGAGATTTACATTTTGGCTTTTCTCAAATGAAAGAGAGTGAAAAACAACGACTTAATTTTGGGGACAACATATGAGAACACAATATTAATGTGTTCCAGTATTTTTCCCATTACTCCCAGCAAGTGATCAGGAGGGTCTTATATCAACCACTGAGGGAAAATCAGAATATCAGTCATGAGCTCACTCTCCGTCATGGCCAACCCACATTTAAACTCTCTTTTCATTACATCCATCCATGCTCTTGGTAGAAGCACCTCTCCTACATTGTAGGAGGTAGTTCCTCTCCAACAAGGAATCAAATGCAATTCACTGAAGCAGAAAAAAGGGAAATTAAATCCTGGGTATTAGCTGCTTTAAATTTTCAGGATGAATTATTAACATTTAAATAATCTTGCCCTCTAGGTCATATGCAACTGCACTTCAAAGCCAAGCAAACAAGAGGCTGCTTCACAACTTGTATGTGAATTCAGGGGAAGAGTAGTGCAAGATCTCTGCAGCTCTGTGCTGGTGATATTTAATTCTTAGAGTTAAGGAAAGAGACAGTTTTGTCCACATAAACTTATAGCCCAGTCTGTGTCATAAATTAAAAGGCAGTCCCAAGTGTCCTTTACAATGCTATTCTGATGGGCCTAATAAAAACTGTAATGGATTTTGCTGTGATCTATCTGTCTCAGCAGGGAAGAAATAGAAATGTTACTGAATATAAAGGATTTTGATGTGATGTGGTCCTGTACCTGTCATATCATACCTAAGAAAAAATTCAAGATAGAAAATATTTTATGCAAACCAGTTCATCCCTAGAAAATTCTACTTTCATTTTCTGTCTCATCTGTCTTCCTATCCTCAGTCTTACATTTAAAATAAACTTGAATGAAAACTGGAATATTCTTCCCACAGAAAATTCCAGCATTTCAGTACCTCATTTATGTATAAATATGCGATGAGGGAACAGGGGGGAATAAAGAAGAGGGAGACAGTGGTGCCCAGAAAGAGTGCAATAGGCAATTGGCATAAACTTACAGACAGGGAATTCAACTTAAACAAAAAAAAATTACTGTGAAGGTGATCAAACACTGACTGGCACAGATTGCCCAGAGAAATGTGAAGTCTCCATCCTTAGATATGTTCAACACACATCTGAATGTGACCTTGAACAACAGGCTTTAGCTTAAATCCTGCTTCAAGACCAGAGACTTCCAAGGGTCCTTACCAACCTCATCTGCTCCATGATTTTGAAGTTTTTGGCAGTTTCTAAAGTAACACAGCAAAATACCCCACTGTGAGATTTACAATCAAAATAACCATGCCAATGCTCTTGTACAGAAGCATTTTAGTTCATTGAATCTAACTGGTAAATTTATTTTCGGATCTGTTTAACATTAAATGACAACTGCCTCCTTTACCCATGGCTATCCTTGGAGTAAATCATTCCCCATTATTACCTTCCCTGGCCAAAATATACTTTGGTATCACATGCCCTGTCATCAATGGCTCAGCTAAACTGTGGGAGATGTTGAACATAAGTGATAAAGTACCCAAACCATACTTTCAAGATCTTGGAAAAATCTTTTCTTACTCAAGAGTAAATATTTTATATCAAGAAACTGAGGTATTTTAATTTCATCATACAAAATGACCAAAGCTAAATAATTTCAGTATTCCTCATACAAAACAAACAAATAAAAACCAACAAACAAACTCCCCACACACAAACAAACAAAACCCGAAAAGTTTGGACACATGATTCTACTCCCTTCGGTCTGTAGAAGTTACATTTTCTACAGAAAAAAAAACCCACACCGATGCAAATTACCAACAAAGCACAATTGGAGACTCTTCATACTGTGCTTCACAATTATCTTTGAAATCCTTTTGCCTGTTCTGCATTAGGGAAGGAGCCACTCTAAATTGTGTAATTCCCATAGAGGTCTATGGAGAAAAATATTGGAAGCAGGTAGCCAATATCCCAATCCTAGTGTCATCCTAAAGTGTCTGGTTACTGTTGTACGTGGCAGAGGTTAAAAGCTAATAATGAGCTACATGTATCTATCCCATCTAGCAGCTTAGATGCAAAATATTTATTCCTGCACACACTGATTTAAAATCCAAGGATCAGTGTAGTATACTCATCCCAGTGAAAAATGACAACTCAAATGGCTCCACAGCCAGAGAAGCTGTTGCAGCCCCGCTCCCCACTTTGCCACTTCACAGGATGCTGCTAGCCCTTGTGCTGCAGTAGCATGGGGGAGCCAACCTAGCCAAAAGCAGCCCTGCAAAACAGAGAGGAGATTATTTTTCAAGTTGATACATTCCCTGAACTGTGACTGCCCACTCACAAGGAAGTCAGCAGGACCACACATCCAGGGAGTGTGAGAAGCAATGACAGCCCCAAATAGATCAGCATAAGTGGCTGCTGAGCAGGTCTCCGGCTCACAAAATCATGTGTGTGTGTGTGTGTGTGTTTGCGTGTGTGTAAGAGAGATCCTTATTTTTCCAAAGCAAAGAGCTGTTAATTTACTGGTCAAGTACTGGCACTTGGTCTAACAGAGGGAACTGGCATCTCTCAGGAAATGAAATAATGTTTAGTTAAGTCAAGGGAGAAATTGTGGAGCGGATGATTAAATCTGTATGTACCTCCTGGAGGACTTCACACAGACTATAAGAGTTAGCATCCCCAAGGGGTTCTCTCCACAGCACACAACTCAAGGTGTTAAATACATCAAATCCAGGATCCCTAATGAGACATACACAAGAAAAAGCTGTAGTGGGTTAGCTGGACAGAGGGACAGGCCCTTCTGGCAATCTTGAGGGAGGCAAATGACACAGTTGTTCATGTTCTCAGGGCTCCTGCATAGCAAGGTGTTCCTCACCCAAAGGCATGGTCAAGCTGCAAACTGTGGTGTAAAACACCCGCAGGAGCATCCCCACTCCCAGACTCTTCCCCGGAGCGAGCAGCTGCTGCTGCTGTAGTCCTGACGGCTCAGTGTGCATCTGTGGGAGTTTTTCACATCCTTGATGTACAGAACCTTTTTCAAATGGCAGAATCCCTTATCCTCTGTGTTCATACAGTTTTTTGTTTTTATACATAACAAACTGTTATACAGTTTTTTGGAAATGGGAAAAATATATCCAGGTATCTTAGAGAGACAAAAAATACTCAGCAATTGATCTGTTGTGATATTTATGTACACAAGTAAAGATCAGTTGCCATATATTGAACATTGCAGATATATTTTATTACCTTGCTATTCTTGAGGAACGAAAGCGCTGCTGAGGAGAGGTGTGAGAAATGCAAAGTGCTTGGATTATGTAGTGAAAGATGGTTCTGAATAACGTTAATTTTTTAATAACTTGCGAGTTGTGTCATCAGCAGAGCAGCAGTAGATGTGAGAAAGTAGAAGAACCACATTGAAATCTCTCCACACATATTGCTCCTGTTAACTTTCACTTTTTCCCCCACCAATCTTTCTGAAAGATGCTGCTGTTGTGAGTCATGTTGTGCTGATCACCTGCCTGAGCTCAGGAGATCTCTAGGCAAGAGGCATATGCAGTCTGGGAATAGGATCTTTCTAAAGGGAAAAGCCATCTTCTCTCATAATTATTTTTCCTCCAGCAAAGCAAACAGAAGCAGTGGTGATTTCTCTCTGGCAGAACTGTCTAATTCAAAACACATCTCCCTTTTTTCACTGCTTAATAATAAAAAATACAGTATTGGTCTGCTTCCTAGTAGAAATTAAGACAAAAATAGATCTAGGCATCGATAGCTCTTATATAACCAGCTGATGCATTTCTCTCCTCTCATCTTCTCAATCTAATGGGAAAAACACACAATTACCTATTATACACTACTGATACAGAAAATCTGCACAATGTGGGATGCATTATTCTGCTCACACAACTGGAGTTCACTTGTCCAGTTGGGCTCTGAAGATCAGAGTAAGCTCTCAATAGTTTAAACACATCTTGCTCAGCTGGTCAATTATTCACAGGTACAATGGAGCAGGAAAACAGCTTCTATTAGTGTGAAATGTGCATCTGCATTTACCAGTGACTTGCTGTGAGGTCTTTGGTCATTGCTTTCCATCTCTGTGCCTCTAGTTTTCCTCCCACTCCTTGCTCTTTTCTAGCCCAGGTTCACATGAACTGAGTGGCCACTCCTTGCTGCATAACACGAAGCGTGAGATCCTTGGTCAAGGCTCTGAGGTGCTACAGTTCACAGCTAAGCAATAGCTGCTTCTTTTTTGCTGCTGTAAGCTCCAAAATAATCCTTCCCTTGGACAAAAATGTGCCGAGATGGAGATTAAGATATATTAAACTGTCCCCGCATTGCCACAACTTCTCTGCATGACTCAGGACAGCCCACCAATGACGAGGCCCAAGATAAAAGAACATGAAGAAGTTTCATGTGAACATAAGAAAATACCTTTTCACTGTGAGGGTGACAGAGCACTGGACCAGGCTGCCCAGAGAGGTTGTGGAGTGTCCTTCTCTGGAGACATTCAAAACCCGCCTGGACGTGTTCCTGTGTGACCTAGGTGATCCTGCTCTGGCAGAGGGGTTGGACTGGATGATCTTTCGAGGCGCCTTCCAACTCCTAACATTCTGTGATTCTGTGATGAGCATCTAAGCATCTTCATGCACTCAGTAACTCTTGAAAGCCCAAGTAAGAACCACAATCTGTCTTTCAGCTCATGACCCAGCCCTAGCTTTCATTCAGAAGATCGACATTATCTGCTGCCTTGCTTAACATGGCTTTTATATGTTCATTAGTGTTGCAGCAATCAGCTTCTGCAGTGATGACAACCGAAGGTTAAGAGATCAACAGAAATAAAGTTTGCCAAAATACCAACCTATCTGTTTTTTGAAGGCCTGTTTTGACACAGTAAGATTCCTATTAATTCACAATAATAATATATTGCAGTCTCACACCTCTGGTAGGAGGTGCTGTCATATTGACAGGTCTGAAATCTCACATGCCTTATATTTGTTTGAAGGGTTTGCAAAGCTCTTTATCTGTTTTATTTATTATATAGGGAATACTGTGAGCGTAAAAGATGCTTTACAAAATAGAGTAGGAGACAAGGTCTATGGCACCCAAAGTCCTGTGATCTACTTCAAATACAATACATGTAAGATCAGCTTAGATGGAAGTGTGTATAAAGGTGTCAGTTATGTGGGAAAAACAATTGTACAGACAAAAAACCTTAAACTCTCAGAAGACCTCAACTGATCTTTTTCCTTTGAAATCATACAATGATACACACGATTCTGTTTTTAAACTAAACCAGTAATGAAAGGTGGCAGCATAGCATATTTGTGGAACTTTACACTAATAGGCCAAAAGATGAGCCTATTAAAAAGCCTATACTGAGGTAGCAGATTTCATATTTAAGTATAGTATGCGTACAGAAACAAATAAAAAAGGCTTCTTATCCCACATACATATTATATGCAAGGCTTCTAAAGGAAATAGATCCTGGAGGTTTAATTGCCTTTGTTCACTTGAAAGAGTAATCTCCTGATAGTAAGATGTAGAAACAGTTATTCTAACTCCAGACCTCTGCAACGCTCTTTTCTTTTATTCTTCTCTCTTCAGACTCATAACAGTTATAATATCTAATAGCTTATCTTGCAAGAGGTTAAGGTTTGGGGGGTTTATGTGTGCTACTTCTGTTCTTTGATTTTTTTTCCACATCATACCACTGTTTATGCTGAATATTAACTGTGAATGTACATGGCGCATTTGACCCTTAAATAATACAATTATGTTACATATTAGAATATAATACAGTATAATATAATAAATACTAAACATATGTCCATATATTCTATACAGTCTTATCACAACCCAGGGGAGCACTGTCACATCCTGCAGAACACAGAGGAAAAGGAAAGAGTTTGGACAGAGAAACTGTTGTAATGCACTACTACTGAATCAGAAAAAATGCACTGTTAAATAGTTATATTAAAAGCAATATTGAAATAAAAATTTGGACAGTTGAAATCCCTTCCCAAGACTGAATACCACATATTACAAGAATACCAATAAATTACTCTTGCCAACATATCTTTAACTGCTTTAAGTGAAAGAACAGACATTAGAGAGAGTATCAATTGCTTCATCTCTCAGAGATATTGTTGAGATCCTTATTTGTTCGCATTTGGATCAAAAGTGGATTGCTTGGCTATAGACTACATTGTGCACCCTTCCGGAGCCCATTTTCCTGCATTTCATATGAAGCAGCAGGCTGTTAGAAATTAAGTTGCTCTGAGCTGCAAAGGTCACAAATATTTCAGTACTTCATTCAGACTAATGATGGGCACTGCTACAGATCAAGGTATTAAAAAAAATACACCTTTCCTTGCATTAGAAACAACTGTTTTCTCTTTATGATTACTAGTGGTGCATCCTAAGTGTTTTTTTGCACCAGAAATATTGTTTATTTATTTGTATGGACATCAGGGACCAGCTTCTGCTCATTACAGTAACAGAGGTGCAATGTAGTTCCATTGAAGTTAATCAGGTAACTATAGCTTCCTACTGATATAATGTCCTCTGTCCTAATAAAAACCTGTCTGCAGAATGTTATCTGTTCTTTAAACTGTAATACACAGAATGATATGTATTGAAAAAATTTCAGCCATAAGACAGAACACTTTAGAAAGAGTCAATTTTATCTTGTATCTAGCAATTCCTTTTGCTGATTGCCAGTACACAATTACCTGAATGTACACAATTACCTGAATGTACAAAGACTTAATTCTGTTCTCATACAACATTGGGCAGCTTCTGTGTAAATGAGCCTACTCACTTGTGCTGTCTCCACTCATTTGTTGTCACTAATGCAAAACAGTGATTTGCCATGCTGAAGTGAGTACAGGATATGGTCTAAAAGTGAACAAGCAGAGAGAAGCACATCTATTTTCCATGTCTTTACCAGGTTAGGAAAAAATCCCACCAAAAAACCCCCAAAAAATAACAAAAATCCCAAACAGAGAAAAAAAAACCCCAAACCGAAGAGATTTCATTACTAATGATTGAATCTAAAAACATTCAATTAAATGCATAGAACAGATTCTAGAGAAAATTAAAAGTAACACCCTTGCAAAGTGTCCTGCATTAATTAAAAAAACAAACAAAAACCCAAAAAAACCTAAGAAAATTTAAGTATACAGTTAGCAAAACTGAGTAATTCTTTATTCTCTGATCAAGATAAAATCTTGAATGTATGTACTGTAGGTACATTGCAAAGTATTTCTATATAACAGAAAATGTGTAAATTCAGTGCAACATGAAGATTGTGATGCAAACCAACATAACATGTCATTACATGATATAGCTGGACTTGCAACCCTTTTGTGACAGTAACTAGGCTGAATACAACACTGGAAACAAGGAGGGGAAGGTGATTTGAGAGATTATTTCATGTTAGTCTTACTGCAATCAGCTGTGTAAATATAAGTACAATGTTCCTTTCAGTATTTGTTCACTTTTGTTAAAAAGGTGGACAGTGTCAGAAAAGTAGTAAACTGTGGGGTAGCTGCGTTGTACCCAATATTTTGAACAAGATCCTATAAAACACTCTTTTTCTTGATATTGACCCAAGAAGACACTGAAGTCTGTTCTTGACTGTCTGGCATGGAAACAATCTTAATGCAACTATTTGAACTTTTCACATGTTTGCTCTTACACACATACTCATTTGCCTGGCTGGATTAAGGCCATTTACACAGGAAGCCAAACTACCTGTTTACCTTGAACCTGCTGCCTAATCAAGGGAATACTGAGGCACCAAAGCTGGATAACAAAATTTGGATGTAAAAGATCTAATTCTCAGGTACTCTTCTAGATGTACACTCCAGGATCAGTCCTAAGAGTCAATATAAGTTATCACTCTTCTGATCTTGTACCCATTTAAGTGAGTAATCATTTATTCCTGATATATGTTTTCTGCCTCCCTGCTAAATTGTTATAATCAGTTTCTCACTCTCTAATCCTTAATTTTCTTAATAACCTCTTGTGATAAACTCTGCCTTGTCTTAATGTCATCTTTTTCATCTGCACAATTAAGATTAAATAATCAGATTTAATCACATATTACTCACATTAGGCAGATTTAGATATCATTTACAGGGATCCCAATTGAATCTAAAACCCCTATCGAAATCAATGGATTTAGGATTTTTATAAGTGATAACATATAAAGCTACAGGCAATGCTGACTTGGTGTGGTGCAACAGTAGGCACTGGCTGGTATTGGCTTTCCTGATGCCTTGAGCTTCTGACCTTGTTCATCTCACTGCATTTTGACTGGTGGGCCATTCTGGGGCTCTTCTGCTGCCATTGATGAGATTGTTAAATAGCAGGACATTATGGGAAGCTAGTCGATTTTGAGAATTTCAGACTTCAGAAGAAACTTCTTTCAAATTTAACTGACAGCTTGATCTTCTGGGAAAAAGTCAGTAACCAGCAACAGTCAGGCTGAGACATGACCTGCACAACTCATTTGCTTTGTGACCTCTTTGAGCTCCATCAGTAAAATTACAAGAAGCGAGTTTTCATAAAATTTCGCTGCTCATAACAAATGGTTTTAGAGACACAGAAATAGTGCTGAGAGAAACCCACTCTGAGGTCTGTAAGTGTAATAAGAAAATCAAATCAGGAAAAAGTTAATAATCTTAGTTGTAAGATCTAAGAACTGACTTTCTTGCCCCTTTTATTTCCTCCTAGAAGACAGAACAATGTCAAAAATATTTTTTCAAGCATCTTCAAAGGACTGAGTTTGTTAACTTCTTAATCTTTCTTGTGCAACTGAAGAATTAACTACATTCTCTGTATCAAGTTCCTGCATCTTAAAGAACAGCATACAGGTTTTTAAAAGAACTCTTATAAAGTCAAGAATTATTTTTCATGGTTAAATTTCCACTTTTAAAATAACATCAGTCATGATAAGAGAACTGAAATGTAATGTATTTCATCTGGTGTTTTCTTCTTCTGTCATGGGAGTATGGTGCACCAGTGTGTTAATCAAAAATTAAGGAAAAAGCAGTCTGGAAGACTCATAATAGCATTTTATCCATGCAGAGATTCCTGCAGAGATTAGGAGAGGAAAACATAGAATAAGATTTCTACTGGGCAAGTCTGAATTTTTACTAGATTTTATAATTTCTGTGTACATTTTAGGGCAATTACAGTGCTAACAGAAATGCAGTGCACAAAGCCTCATGTGTCTGGTGAAGTTGCCCTCACCAGTTTAGAGCAATTGTGTACACAGAGCACATGTTCACTGTGCTTAAAGTGTCAAATCTAATCGAAGGTCTATATTTTGCTTAACTTCTAGTTAGCTTTGATGTATCACAGCAGATCAGCAGGTATCACTAAAACACAAAACACTGCCGATTATGTTCTTAGCAGTTCTGCTTCCTGAAACAGAAGATCCCAGGGTGAGATGCGGTTTTTATTCTAAATTTATATGCACTCATCATAGTGCTGTAATCCGTGGCTAGAGATTTAATCTATGTATTTTATCTTGGCTTTTATACAACAACTTGCCCATTAAGAGCAAAGCCCTTATCTCTTAGATGGACAGATAAAGAAATGGACCAAAGGATGGTTGAGCTCTGCAATTTGATTGCTACATCAATATCAAGAGGTAAATCAATTTGCTTCAATAAAATAAAAATGAACTTTTAGTTGATCAACTATCAAAGTTTATGATTCTTAAAAGCTTTATTTGAATTTTCCTATCGTTGAAAATCTCACTTTTTCCTAGACCTAAAAGAAGGCTTTTCTGTGTATTATTTCCAGCGTAGGCAAGTTGTGAGCTACTGGAAACTTCTCCCATTACATTCTCATGAAATTTCCATCTCAGTTTCCAATCTAAATAATTGTAGACAAGTTCAGATACATTAGCTTAGACATGCTAAGGCAGGGGTTTTTTAAGCTTCAGATTCAAAGAACTGAGACCTCCTTAAGATATAAATTAAAAATTTGATAAAACTGTCACAGTTCATCTTCCTGAAACAAGCACTTTCACTTCTGTTCAGTAAACTGTTTGTTTTTTACCACATGCCAAGATTCTTTCCAGTTCTCACGGATATCAGATATTCCACGAATATCAGATATTCCACCACATTCATTAAACACATGAAGAGTATAGAAATATTATTTGTCAGCATTGTCCTTCCCTTCCTCCAACAAGCTCCACAGATTCACTGTCCATGTGGTTTGCCTACACAACAGCAACCCCCAATTCATTCCTGTCGACATGGATTTCTTAACTGACTGTATAGAAGCGATGCTGAGTCTTAGTTTGAGTGCAGGTACATGATATATACTTGGTCTATGAGGTACATTTGGAGTGAGAATGTAGAAACAAAGATTTCCCGACCCTTGACCCCCCCAAGATATGTCATATACATGCTGTAAAATTATTTGGACTGAAAGAGCAAAGTGAAAAAGGAAAATAACATTGCTTGATCTTTTCAATATTTACATCAAAGCCAATTGGGCTATGATATATGAAGAGAAATTATGTGTGTGTGCATGTGTCAAAAAGCCTTTGAAGTGTTTCTAGCAAACAGGAGATCAATATCAAGCAGCAAAGAGGGAGTTTTCAGTACTACTAACACTTTAAGCTGATAATCCATTTGGAGGAAAAGCATGTCTAAACTTCTATTCTAGTTACATAGCCCTCCTCTCCTGCTGGGTAGGGCTTAGGTGCCAGCTGCCCTTACTCCAAACCAGCAGGCACAGTTCAAACCTAGAAAAGTCTTGTCTGTTCTTACCTGCTATGAATTCCTGGGAATTTGTATTATGAAAGTCAGACTTTTCAGTATCGCTTCATACATGTCCTTACAGAGAGCACACTTCACAGTCTGGGGATTTCACTTAAGAATTTTCTTTATAAAGACATTTTTCCTCCAGCCCCTGGTGTAAATCTCCCACATTTTAGAAACTGCCAGGAGCCAAAGTAGCAGGGGGCTTTCGTGTTTGTATATGACTACAAAACCTAGTCTGTGAGATTCTGGTGTTCTTTTGCTATTTCTGCTTACCATTGCTGTTTAAAGAGCAAAAAAAAAACCCACCCAGCCATCTGGCAGAATTTTTCCATTTCTTTCAGATTACCACATTTTATTTCTCTTTCCTGCTTGGATTTTTCTGAAAGTCACAGGGCCTCACTGAACTTTAATTTTTCACAGATCTCTCATTCTAAACAGTCTGGTGGCATTTCTTCCTTTTGTAGTTCTCCCGTAGAACAGTCCATGCACACACATTTCAGTCTTGCTGAAGCGTTCATTGTTGCTGCTTCTGCATGACTTACCACTGTTCTCATCACAGACTTCTTTAACAAAACATATTTAATTTATTTAACAACTTTACAAGAAAAAAAAAGCCTGTAAGCAGACTGGTTGGGAATTTTTCTGTCAAGACTTTCCACTCAGAACACACACAAATGATAATCATAGCTTTTTGAGAATCCCAGTCCTTGGGACTTAGGATAAGCCAAACAGAACAAAATGTTTTGCTTCAGTTTTCACAAAGGAGAATTGAAACAAAATTTTTGATCTTTCTAAAATTGAAACATTTTTGGTTTTCCAGCCAATGTGAACTGTTTCATCTGGCAACAGTTCTGTGCTTGTCTGTCTGCATGTGGAGTTACAGCTCCTCCCAGGACCAGCAGACTGGTTGTCTGTGGCACATAATCCTTGTCTTAGGGACAAGTAGGCTTCCTGTGTAGGCTACTGCTTCTGAGATAAAAAGCATTGTCCCATCTGTCTTCTGCACTAATTCAACTATTTTCATTATAAAATTATTTAAACCAGCTTTTATTCAGTCTAGCAAAATGCTCAAAACTACTCTTACCACAGGAGATTAAAAAGCAGCTTTAAAAGCTAGTAAGAGCGAGGGAGAGACCTGTCTTTAGACTGTTATGCCAGCACAGAACCTACAAATAATTAGGAAGGACTTAGATACCCTTTTAGCAAAGGTAAAATGCCTTTATATTTAAAAAATTGATATAAATATCCTGTCTGAAGAACAAGCTTTGAATGTTTTCTTGGCCAATTAGTTGGTTTTGTCAGCTCACAAAACAAGCTCTGAATAAATAGTGATCAAAGAGCTGTTTAATGGCACTGTTATTGTTATTTACTAAAAGAGTTCTTTAACTGCCGATTTACACAAATGTGTGTTTTATCTTTAACATTGACTGTCACAATTTTCCTAATATTCATTGTGAAAGTGAATATAGATGGGTCCATGGACGAATGAAGCACATACTGTTCCACAGATGTACCCCCTTTGAATATATGGATTTCTGCAAGATTCACAATAAAATCTTGGGGTTTTAGGATAATTTTAGCTCAGCACAGTGCCCAGGACACTCCTCCCCACCACCTTCTTCTGTGTTTGTGAGTCAAGATATGCCCAAATACCTCAACCCCCTCAAAACAAATTCCACGAGCCAAGGCCCTCCGTGCTGTCCACCTCAACATGAATGGAGGAAGCAGTCTTATGGAGTCCTGGATGTGTCGGTCCTTTCCAATGTAGCAGCTGTAGATAAATTTAAAGATATTTAAAGCTATATCAGAATGGAAATCTTTCCTCACAGTGCACCTACAGAGAAGCTGTGGCAGCTCTCTGCATGTAGAAACGCAGGATATGAGCTAGTTGCACAGCTGATGCAACTGGGCTGAGCCTGCCGAGACCAAGTGCCTTAGAGAATTTCATGGTGGGACATTGCTTCTCACTATTGCATACAATGATTCAGGGTAAGGTTTTTATATTAAAGTAGAAAAACTGTTGAAAATTGTCGTGGTTTAGGGCTGGGCCGGCC
>NW_010159106.1:0-2323 GCF_000695765.1 Mesitornis unicolor
AATATTAATAAAAAATCAAGTCAGTGTGCAATACTCTCAAAAACTGACTTCTGTTCAATGTCTCTGTAAGTGCAAAATGTTGTACTTTTTTTTTCTAGTGAAACAGTAATACCTTATTTCAATATTTTACTGCAGTGTAGGCATCCTGCTGTTATTAGACTAGTATGGAAAGTGAGAGATCTGCAACAGTAATAGGTTGAATACCCGATCATACTCTGGTTAAAATGAGTCAATGCAGGCAAGTAGCAAAGGTCATTCATCTTCTCAGACAATGCAAATCCAAAGGTCATTTGGCCTGAAAAAAATTCCAATTCCTAATGTACTATATCTTGAAGGGAAAATATGCAATTTGGATAGCATATGAGATAACTAGGCTTTTAAAAAGTGAAACAAAGGAGGCGGCTTAAAAGTTTGAAAGCAATTCAAATTTAATCTGAAAAGCATTGTGAAGTTTTCTAAATTTTATCTCTACATATCTTTTGACTTGCAAGAATCCCTCTGAGAAATGGTTTAATCTGCATAAGTACATTATGTGGTCGCAGAAGTCTTTCATAATTCGTACTCCATATGCTTCAAACTCCTGGTTTCAGGGGGTTTTTTGGGTGGATATTTTAGTTATTTGTTTATTTTTCTTTTAAGTCATGTTACAATTTCAAAATGTAGTGAAGAAATTTATACAGGAGAAAGCAATGAAGGGTAATTAGAACACCATAAATGGAATGAGTACATGAAGTGAACTCTTGAAGGCCTAAGGTTCAAAAATGCATTGGAAAAGATTTAAGTTCAAATACAGTCAAAATAATTTTAGTAATTATAAACTTTTCTCAGTTAGTCATATTGTCATTTTCAGATAGTCATATTGTCCTCTACCAATGTCATTGCTGATAGGTAATTATATCCATGATCTCTGAGGTTAATTACACTTTATATTCCACACTGCAAATTTCTATATGTATTACTGTAAGTGCAGTTATCTAGACTATAGTTTCATATACATTCTAGGCTAACATAAACTATGTCTCTCAGAGAGGAGAAAGAGAAACAAATATGAAATGTTTTCTCATTTATTTTTCTCCTTATAAAAAGCTCACAAGCAATTTACAGAGATGTAAGATGATGGTATCTTACAGTCTATCAGCTGCTCCACTGATCATGCCAGTGTGATTAAAGACATTTGGTGTCAAACCCATCAATTCAAATTGGGTAATTAACTTTGCTTCCATAGACATTTAGGGTGCCTATGGATTAATTAGCTTGGGGTAATACTCATCAGGTTAACACCCACAAAGAGTAATCTGCTCACATTGTCATTCACTAAGTATTAATGTGACACTTCTAAAAGACAGTGAGAACAGCTTCTTGAAACAGGAAGAGTATTCTTTTTAAGCACTGCTTTTCTTTGTCAATAAAAAAGCATTCAAGTTATGCAATGCTTATTTCTTAGCAATGTTGACTGAGATCAAACAAATCTGACTCAGCGATGAGAGTTTTGATCCAGATATCCAAAATCATAATGCAGCCTGAATCACTAAAACTGCACACTGCCTCAACAACTACACCCAGGCAGGATGTTTCTTCAGACTACTAGCTGGAAGGCTGGGCAGATTAAAAGGTTGGAATAATGTAGATAGATCTGTTTTCTTGGTTACATTTGGAGATATTAGACTCTTTTGTAAACTCCTCTCTCTCAACTGCCTGTGCAATTTATAGTCCAAGGTGTTGGAAATAATTCTGTGTGGAACAGTTTCTATGGACTCCCAGAATTCAAAGATCTCTCAGAAATTACTAGGGACTTGACTTTTTATGCTATAAAAAAATTCAACTTGACTGTGAAAGACAGACACTTAACAAAGAAGACTCAATGTAAAAATACCTACAGGTATTCAAGTATTACTGAGTTCATTTATATATTTTCATCAATAAGAGCTACTTTGTTTCCTAATCCCAAGCAAGGAACTTCTCTAGGGACAAAAAAAAAGGCAAAAAAACCCCACACACATCAAAAGGTATTTTGAAAGACATTTCACCTCTCCTTTTGATTTGGAAAGATTCTTTCAATTACAACAGGCTGCTTGATTTCCTGTTGAGGTTCCTAATCCCCTCATCCAGATCACTGATAAAGATGTTAAACAGGACTGGCCCCAAAACCGAGCCCTGAAGAACACCGCTTGTGACTGGTCATCAACTGGATTTAGCTCCATTCACCACAACTCTCTGTGCTCAGCCATCCAGTCAGTTTTTTGATCCAGTAAAGCATATGCCCATCCAAGTCATTCCCAGCCAGCTTCTCCAGGAGGATGGTGTGGAAGGCGGTGTCAAAGGC
>NW_010159106.1:3298-15972 GCF_000695765.1 Mesitornis unicolor
AACTCCTAGGACCTGCCTCCCTAGGAACTGTGCCAACCAAGTCCCTAAACAGGCCAAAGTCTGCCCAACAGAAGTCCAAAATGGCAGTTCTGTTAGCCCCCCTCCTTGCTTCTCCAAGGACTGAAAACTCTACCATTTCATGATCTCTATGCCCCAGACAGCCTCCAACCATTACATCCTCCACAAGACCTTCTCTATTTGCGAAGAGCAGGTCCAGCAGGGCACCTTCCCTTGTCGGTTCCTTCACCAGCTGTGTCAGGAAGTTCTCTTCCACTCACTCCAGGAACCTCCAGGACTGTTCCCTCTCTGCTGTGTTATATTTCCAGCAGATATCCGAGAAGTTGAAGTCCTCTATAGGTACAAGGGGAAGCGATCGCGAGGCTTCTCCCAGCTGCCTATGGAATATTTTGTCCATCTCTTCATCCTGGTTAGGTGGTCTATAACAAACTCCCACCATGATATCTCACTTGTTGGCCTTCCCCTTGATTCTCACCCATAGGCACTCAACTCTGTTGTCACTATCACTAATCTCTAGGCAGTCATAACATTCCCTAACATACATGGCCTCCGCACCACCTTTCCTTCCTTGCCTATCCCTTCTGAAGAGCTTATACCCATCAATGACATCACTCCAGCTGGTGTGATCATTCCACCATGGATCTACTGAACACCATTTGTACATGCAACTACTGTATACATTATGTGAGATAATTCACAAACTACATCAGAAAAGCTGATATAAGAAGCGCAGGTACAAGGAAATTTAGGAATGACATCTGGAAGTTTAGGTAAGTCCTCAGACTAGGATACGTTTGGCAAACAAGCCATTTTCAGGGACTTCCATTGTTACTAACCCATCAGTGACCCTTGCACCTTGGTTGCTGCTTGGAACTCCATCCCTTACCTCCAGTGGGACAGTAGTCTCAAGAGTCTCACTAGCGCACCATTCGCACCATGTCGGCACTCCATCCCCAGGCTCATCACTAATGAGTTGTGTTTTATCCCCTTTCCCCCATCCCACCTTCAATATGTATACAAAGATATGCTAATGAATTGTGTTTTATCCCCTTTCCACCATCCCACCTTCAATATGTATACAAAGATATACTTGAATACTTCCAATACCTGAAGCATGCCTATAAGAAATCTGGGGAAGAGCTGTTCTCTAGGGCATGTAGCGACAGGACAAGGGGTAATGGTTTTAAACTAGAAAAAGGTAGATTTTGGTTTGATATTAGGAAAAAGTTCTTCAATACAAGGGTGATAGATCACTGGAACAGGTTGCTCAGAGACGTGATGGAGACCCCATCCCTGGAGGTATTCAAGGTCAGGCTTGAAGGGGCTCCGAGCAACCTGATCTAGTAACATTGTCCCTGCTTACTTAAGGGGGTTGGACTAGATGATTTTTAAATGTCCCTTCCAACCCAATACATTCTAAAATTCTATGATTCTATATACAAATGAAATAATTTAAGAAATCCTTTCTTCCCTAACAGTAGTTAAAAAGAAAATAATGTACAATATTAACTCTACAGATCACCAAAACCACTTTACACAAATTAAAAATTTAAATAAAAGTTATGTTATACTGACTCTGAAAGGAAATTTTGTCTAAAAATAATTCTAAATACAAGGCAGATGCTGTATTCCCTGAGATACACAAATAAAACCATTTCAGTCTGCCATGCATACTGTGACAGTAAAAGCTCAGAAATTGAGACAGGTGAGAAATTCCATGAATGCAATAAGGATGGTATAGGAACACAAGGTAAAGAAAAATACCAAGACAGTATATATGTGCCTAATGAAGCGAAATTACTTTTGAAAGCACAAAACTGGTACCATTGGAGAACAGCTGGGGTTTAGGTGGCAAAACAAGAAGTGTTGTGTGCACGTACCTATAAAAAAGGAAGGAATAATGATGCCATTGTTCAGGAACAGTCCGTTTATATATATTTAAAAAAATAAAATAGAGGAAAGTAATTTATGCAAGAAAATTTATTCAGTTTTAACTTGTGGAAAGTTTCTCTCAGATTGGTTTTCTTTCATTCTGGAACAAGCACTTTTCAAGGATAAATTGACTGATAATTAAGCTATTTCTTTTACAAAACATCACGACAAATTGTGAGCAGTGATACCCTATCACCCCCATTGCACTTACAGCCTAATATTTTTTTTTCTTAATTTTCTTGAAAACTTTTTGGTTTTTGTCTGCATCTATGATGAACGGCATTAAAAACACATTGCTGCTGAGGAATGCTGAACTTTGCAGTCATTCTTAAGTCTGTTAAAAGCCTGCTCACTGTGTACTTGTACCAGCAGATTTCATTAGACATGGCTTCTTCAATGAAGTGGAAAAATAGTCATCTTCTACAACAAATCATGTAAGATAATCAGTGAATACAACTATCTGAGTTTTTCAAAGATTTGAACAAGCATAACAAGTAAATATACCGGTAGAAGAAATGAAGAATGTAAACCTATGAGTTTGGGAATTCTTGGGTCTCTGGTCTCAACAATAATCTTAATTTTTTCTGCCTTCCCCTTAGGTAATTTTTTTATTAGATTATTAAGAGCATGGAATATTACTTCTCTAAGTGACTCTGACAAATGAAGTGCTAGCACCAAGCAACGCTTCAGGTTCTCACAAACATTGGCAAAGACCTCCACAAGCTGGAGCATAGGAGGTTCCATGTGAACATGAGGAAAAACTTATTTACTGTGAGGGTGACAGAGCACTGGAACAGGCTGCCCAGAGAGGTTGTGGAGTCTCCTTCTCTGGAGGCATGCAAAACCCACCTGGATGTGTTCCTATGTGACCTAGTCTAGGTGATCCTGCTCTGGCAGGGGGGGTTGGACTAGATAATCTTTCAAGGTCCCTTCCAACTCCTAATATTCTGTGATTCCACACAGCCTGTTGTACAAATCACATAAAAGCTGCTTAGCCCTGTTCTTTCACATTAAACAGATGTAGTGTCTTCATATCACTAAAGAACTTTTAATAATAGATAGTGATGTTTTACAAACTCTGCTAATGATTTCATATACAATTGTCTGCTGAAAATCTCTTACATGTCTATTACAAATCTGACTATTTATCGTGAACAATTAAGCAGGCTTTCAGTCTGCAACTCCCTCTCAGTAGGTGAATTTAGCCCCAAGGTACTTCAGTGTGAAATGAAACATGGCATAATCTTTCTTAGGTTACATACACAAGAGAGAGAATTATATATATCACCTTTTCCTTTAAATTAGAAGAGAAAAACTTTGTCATAATTTTCTTGGGAAGAGCTGTGAGTTATTTCATGTCTGCCAGAAGCTAACTAACTTTTAAAGAAAGTTGTAAGACCACACTTCTCTTTAGGTTAGGAAGGAGAAAATCTCATTGGTAGGAACAACATAATTCTCATAGAGAAGTCACCTTAATAAACAGTTGTTTTAAGGCATATAACAGCGTAACAGGAAATAAAAATGCTTTATAAAAGTGCTTTTATAACTATAGGTTCATATATCAAAGTGCAAAATAATGCAGTCATTATCAGTAACTAGCATTATCCAACATAATCCAAAAATATGTCAGCATCATACTTTCTAAAGGCACTCCAAGATCTAGGAACAATAGCTAGTTTCCTAAACAGGATTTTAAATAGTTTTTTGGTCTGGAACAGTATGAATTAAAGAAAGACAATGAAGATTCACTGCAAAACTGAGAAAAATGAAATAGGCCTGCCTTTGCCATTGAGTTCATAGGAATTTAAAAATTAATTCACTGAAACACGTTTGTGCCAAATTAATGATTAGTTTCTTTGAGTACTTCTGTCATAAAGTCTTGTTCACAGCATGACTAAAAATGAAATTACAGATTAGACACTTCAAATTTCAGATTTAAATTCAATGTTTAGAAACAAGCTTATCTTATACAAAGTGTATTCACAGAAAAGTAATGTGATTTGTGATAACAAATTTGTACACCTAATTTGCCCATTTGACCAAACCGATTTGGCATGGGAACCACAGAGGATTCTCTACTGCTGTTTCACTTAATTCCCATTGAACATACAGTAATCTGTGCATAAAAATGCACATAGACTTTAAATTATATGAAGAGGATTTTTTTTTCCCAAAATCTTTATGAGCACCTTAATTGAAACAGATAATGATATAGCCTTATATACAAGTTAAGTTGTTTTGTGACAAAACACTTGTGATATTCATGATACAAAATCAGGAAAATCAATACTTGCAAAACATCTTTGTCCTATGTATGAGATTTTAACAATTGATATTCTAAGTAGGATTTCTCCAAAAGGCCACAGACAAGGGCCTGGCATGACAAAGCAAATTCTGAAAGAAATCCATTTACCCTTTACATTTCATCTACCATCACTGTGTGGAAATAGGGGTGGGGAAGTTTTTCCTTTGTTTGCTTGCCTGTTTTTAATTTCCTATCCTCCTGACATTTTAAAACAGGTTTAAAATTAGTCATCTAGTTGATACTTCTAAAAATAGCCTAATTCTTCTGTGAAAACCTTTGAAAGTTGTCTATTAGACAAGAGAAGGATAAAATTTAAAGTCTTTTCTAAAATGATTCAACTTCTCTTTTTTTCCTTGAAAGATTCATCTTGACAGCTCTTCATATTTGTGTTAAACATAGAAGTCCTGACCAAGGAATGGAAAGTGAGTGGAAAAAATCCCCAAAACCTATGAATATACAGCTCACATATTTAGTAACAGAAAACACTGGAACACAATCCATAGAGTATTTAAAAATGAAGCTGTCACAATAGTATTGTATGTTTGTGTGTTTACTGTCACATCAGCTGGTTATTTATAGATAGTACAGAAACAAATTGTCAATAAAAATTAGAGGTGCTTTAATAAGTAAACTATTTTTCTGCACAATACTGTAAGCTTCATAACAGTTAACACTTATTTGACCATAATGAGAAATACTGATAAAAATTCCTAAATGTATCCTACTTGCATTTTTAATTCATTTTTTGTTTATAGACATATATGTAAGTGTATAAATACATATGTTCACATATCTACATGAACAACAACAGGAAAAAGGCAATTGTCATTTTCTAAACTCAGTATTTCTACCTGAGGCTGAAGCTAGTTCCAGATTTTCTGTTTGATAGAGCTCATTTCTTCGTGTAGCTTCCTTTTGTTTACATACACTTAAAAGAGGGCTGACAGATATCCAGGAAGCACAGGGATAAGTGCAATTCACCAGACGTTGAAACATCTCTTAACCCTGTAGTGTTTGGGGACAATTCCAGGTGGGTCCATTCTTATGACAGCCTGGAAAGATTAGACGTTCCTACAGCTTTTGTGAATAGTATAGCTATGGTGGTTTGATTTAATCCCCATCACTTGAAGATAGTCTATTGTATGCAGAAAAACTGGAGTCATGGAAAGGCTGCAATGCTTGCATAAAATCATAAAGAAATTCTGAAGCACAGGTACAGGTAGAAAGTTGATCTATTGAAGTTTCACGTTTTGATTTGTAAACCATATATTAAATATAAGAATGAAATGTCTGACATTAATGGCACTCTTGACACAATATTACATTTATATACAGATTATATACAATTATATACAATTATATACTTCAAGTGATAAATTATTGTGCTAAAACAGTAAAGGCCTTACATGAAATTAATATTAACATATAAATATAACATATACACCTATATATTCAATTAAAACATTATTTTCTTGTTTCCTTCTTTCTTCTCTCTTCCTCTTTTTATTAATATGAAAGAAACTTACTGCTGTTGGAGATGATGTATTGCGATACAAAAGGAAGTTACTAGAGATTTAGGAAATTGGGTTTTTTCTTGATGAGGATAAAATACTTTGCTTTCATTTTAGTAACAGTCCGATATACAGTCTTAAAGAAATATGAATACATAGGTCCCAGAGATGTCAGATTCAAAAATAAAAACTAAATTTGAATACAGCAACCAAGAAATTATTAAAATATGTATATGAAAGGCTGTGTCTCATCCCTACCAAAAAAAATAGGATATATGCTATCCTAAAACGTGTTCCATCTTTGTTGTTTAAATTACTGAGGTATAAAGTGCAAATAAAAACACAGCTCAAACAGTTGAGTTTAGATTCTGATGAACTTCAAGAACACTACCTGTTGCTGGAGAAGAGTGAAATAACAAAGCATGTCTGTTTTCCTCCTGACCATTTATACAAGTAGTATCAAACAAGCCAGGTTTCTCATCATCAGAAGGCAGACTTCAAAAATATAGATGAGCAGCAGCATAAAAGAGATTTTATGGTTCATTAATTGAATGAACTCTGATAACATCATGCTTTTGCACAAAAGTAAAGATGTACTTGGAGATATGTATGTATATAAATATAGACTTATTTACATATATATTGTATGGTTGTATGTATAGAGGCATTGTCCATAAAAGTGATAAGTAACTCTTCTGTTCTAGGCAGATCTTCAAACACTCATTACAAGCATGTCACATAGTTTTAGTGTTGCCTTTCAAGGAAAACATTGACTAACTAAAACACAAGAGAACAGCTAGAATGAGTAGGATGTTAAATACGATTGTGCAAGAGGATGACTGAGCTGAAGCTGAGACATGATAGAGGTGAGACATAAGACACACCATTTCTTCAGAAAGAAAGAAGGCACAGGAAAGAACTCCATGCTCATTTTGGACAGCACTGTCAGCAATTAACTTAAATGGGAACAAAGATGGCAGCAAAGTTTAATACACCATTGCTTAATTTTCCTTACTGTTTCTGGCAGAAAAGACACTTGAACCTCTCACAGAGCATGGGAAGAACAAGATGTGTCCATATTTTTCTGGAATTTTATAAACAATCCTGTTCAGTTAGAGAAATATTGTAACACTAAAATATTGTATGTGCAGGGATATGCTGCAAATAACTATGACCAACAGCTGCATGTTCAAAGTATTTCCATTATTTTCTCCATCCAGTTTTATTCTTTCTGACAAGCCAAAACTGCTCAGATATGAGCTGTGTCTGTTTGCATTTACCAGAGTACCTTGTACCAAATTATCTTTATAAAGACAGAACTAATTCCTAGTACACCTGCTGGCTTAGATCATGAATAATACTTATACTAGAAATTTCAGAAAGTTATTTCACTGATTATGTTTAAAAAATACACCTTGTACCAATTCCAAATATTTCTCATGACAGTAAGAGAACTAAAAAGATTCTCCATTTGAAGCACTGAAAAAATATCTTACTCATAAAGAATGATTAAGTAATTTTAAATGCTTTTCTAGATCAATTTTGTTCTTATGAATTAGTTGTTTTTGTAAAGAAATTGAATCATCATTGGATGTATTAAAAAAATTCTAAAAAACTAAGAAAATTAGTCTGGAAAATATTTTATCCTGTGAAATCACGAAACAGGTATTTGTAAAGCAATCTTTGCTTGTTTGAAGTACGGATTTCATGTGATTTGTCTGAAAGCTGTTTTCTCCTATCTCACATAATACACCATTCATACAAAAGCACAGTGGTCTAATGTCTCAAGACTATTTGAAAATACCCTGATATTTGCAGGTTTTAATATTATTTAGTTATGACTAATTTCTTGTTCCCTTGAAAAAGAGATCTTTGCTAAATAATTTGTTGTCAACAGATAATATTTTGAATCCTTTCTATAAATAATTTAAGGCAGACAGTAGATGTAAAAGTTTAAAATTATCTGCCAAAAAAGATGTTATATGGAGAATATGTGGAATATGTTCTAGAGCTGTACAATAACTGACTTGAGAATGGAACTCAGGAAGTCTCCAGTCCAATCTCCTGTTCACAGCAGGACCACTTCTGAGGTCATACTTGCTTGTTCAGGGCTTTATCCAGTTCGGTCTTGAAAACCTCCAATGATGGAGGTGGCATTGCCCAGTGACACACAGACTCCCTGGGCAGCCTGTCCCACTGCTGTGCTGTCCTCAGGGAGGAAAAGGTTTTCCTTATATTTAGCCTGAACAACTCTTGTGTCAATTTATGCCCTTTGACTTTCTCTCACGAGGCACAGCTGTGAAGAGCCTGTCTCCGTCTCCTCTGTATCCTCCCTGCAGATACCATGGGGCTGCTGTTAGGTGCCCACAAAGCCATCCCTGATCCAGGGTGAACCAGCCCTCAGTGTCTCACTACAGGTCAAGTTCTCCAGCCCCACTCCATCTAGGAGAGCCTCTGCTAATCTCACTACAGTCTACTGAAGTCTTTCTTGTACCAGGGTCCCAAAACTGGAGATGGTATCATGGTACTATAATGAGTTTGTTCTTGAACAGCAATTCTACTACTTATAAAATCAGTGATTGTAATGCAGCTTGTATCACTGACAGTCTGTTATTTTTCCAGAAGATTTATCTCTTCATACAGTACTATACACTCATATCTTATTTTCATGGAGTAACTCTGCTTTTAAGTTAGATTATAGTTCAGTCTATAAACATGAGAGCAGATCTATAAAGATATGAGCAAGTTCTTTGTGACAGCTTTCCTATTGCCAAAATCTAGCAGAAACTCAGTGTATTTTCCTCATAAACAATAATTTTAAAAATTTTATACTCTACATATAACACCTTGCTAGAGTATATTCAAAGGCACAAGGTGGTGAACACCATGTATCAATATAATTAAGTAATTATTCTCTAAAATAGAAAACACTAACATTTAGTCACACTAGACATTTAAGATTTTTTTAACATATTAACATAGAAGGGGAAAAAGAGGCAACCAACTTGGCTAGTACCCAAAAGTTCTCACTGAGAATATTGTAGGCATAGTATAAGCATGTCTTTATTTACACAAGTGAGCAGTGAAAACAGATGATGAGAAAAATGTGACTAAGCTGAGAATAAAGTCCTGGCTCCTTAGGTTAGTGCCCTATTTGCTATTCTATGCCCCCATCCCAAGGCTAGTATGTCTGTCATTTCTTTTTTTTAACAATTAAGATGCTTTCTTTGGATTTCCTCTGTCAATGCAACTATTTCCCATGAGAACGGTTATTAAAGGCAATGAAATTACTCTATACGTTATATTCAGGAAGTCACCTCTACTGACAGAAGGTTTTTAAAAAATAAAGGTTGCCTCTCATAGCATAAGTGATTGCTTTTTAAAAATGGGAGTTAATTAGAAAGGAAATTACAAGTACAGCAATGCAAAAAGTAATGTCAATAACACAACTCAAAACAAACCCATGAGTTGAAATAGGCTTGGTTTTGGTAAATAGTGTTAATTACAACTTGCTCTGCTTTGAAAGTACTTAGCAGCTCTATATTTAGTAAACAGAAAAGCTTGACTTTATTTTGTCTTGTGTGTTAAAGACAAACAGCTAGGGCATTGTTTTATGTGAGTCTAAAACTGCTTCCAGTACAAACTCATTTTAACCCAGCAATGACATTAACTGTTAATCTCAGATAAGCATGGGTCATGGTGAAAAAATAAATAAATAAAAAATTAGCTTCGAACCCTTTTTTCCCAGGCTGAATATTCACTGAAGGCATGTATGACAGTTACTGATGCTTGTAATGAAGGTGTCTCCTCCTGACTACAGCGTGCTCCTCTCAGAACATCTTACCAAGCCATTCTTCTCTTACTTTTTCGATTTGTTTCTTAATTTAATAAAAAGGAGTAAATTTTTGACACCATAGTTTCTTGGGCCTTTACACTTCAACAGAAAGTAATCTTTACAGTAGGAAAAAAAAAACACAAAACAAAACAGCTTTATACCTAGAACTTTTTATTTTAATCTCTGTCACTGATATTCTGCATGACAAGAGAGCAAAAATCTTGCATCTAAAATATGAATTCCCCACTTCTCTTAAGTTTTTGCCTTTGGCCTTGAATTAAAACCTTATTATGGAAGCTTTGTTATATTATTATACGGTAGTAAGCAAATCGTGTGAGAAATCATTTTAGAGGGATTTCTTCCCTTCTAAGTTATTGATTAGGGATAACTTCAAATAGTCCTTCACTTGTCATACCTGATAAAACAACTGTACTTTTAATATATATGTTGCTCAAGAAAGAAATTCAAACTAAGTTTAAGAATTCCCCCAAGTAAAATACTTTCTATTTTTCTTCACTGCTTATATTTTTCTTGAAAACTGCAGAAAGAAACCAATCTCAGAGATGGGGTTTTTTAATCTAGATTTTATCAGACTATTTGTTGAGAGATACAGTTACTGAGAAGTACTTAAAAAAAAAAAGAAAAAACTTTTTAAAACTAAAATTAAAAATATTTTTCATTTGAACTTTGACACAAAACAATTTTTCGCCCTGTTTTTAGAGATGCAGATACCTATAACTCTATTTGTTTGTGTCCATCCACAAGCTGTTTTAAACAATTTAAGAAAGGAAAGATTAATTTATGACATTTCTTCCCTTGAAAATCAGAAGATAGTCAATCAGGAAGAACTAAGAAACCTGTAAGAATCAAAATAGATATTATCTATCTCCAGCAATACTTTAAATCTGAGAGTGACTACATAACAGCACATTTTCTGGAAAGTCTTGAAAGACTACTCTTTTAGTGCAACAGAGCTGAGAAACCCTCAGAAAGAGGTCTCCACAGGCTGTACTACCATGCTTGTGTCAGATAAAATATCACTTGTTAAACAAAACCACAGTGAATAGGTTTTAACACTGAACTTTTACCCCTGACAGTTTGAAGCTCCTCTGGAAACCCATAGACAGATATCCAAAGCTTTGCCTTTCCAGCTGACTTCCTCACAATGCTCCTGAGAGCACTGGAAAAAAAGGGATGCTGCTCTGTGGCTCTACATAGCACACTTCCATTCCAGAAAGAAATAAGAGCTTATCCTTGCAGCTTCTGTTGTCAATAAGGAGAGGTGGTACTGGAGAAATTATACATCTGTTTGTCTTACACTTACTTTAACATCTTCCCTTTAGGATGTCAGAAATAGTCCATGGAAGCATTAGATTTTGTAGAAACTAGTAAGTTTAAAATCAGAAAGAGCTTTGATCAGTTAAAACTCATTTCTATTACCTTACAAAGTTGACTGAATGTATTACAGTAGTAATCTAATGAAAACACAAGAATAATTTTCAGTGCAGTCTAACATCAAATACATCAAGCCTTGATAACAGTAGTAGCAGTAGTAAATTAATTGCCAAGAATCACATGTTTTCGCTTCTTAGGTTCAGTAATCTCTAATCTTTTTCTAAATGTATTGGGTTTTTCTGTGAGGGGTTTTTGGTTGTGTCTTTGGTAACGGGGGAAGGGCTATGGAGATGGCCCTTTAAGAAGCTACCTGAAAAGCTCCCCTTTTTCCTTTGCCAGACCCACCTCTGACCAGGCCCAAGCCAATCAGAGCCCCTGCAAATTCATGTATTTAAGGGGGGTGCAGGGCATGCCGCTCTCTATCTCTGGCACCGACCCTGACCAGCGCGGGCCCAGCCTTGTCCGGCTGGGCTTGGCCAGCCCTAACCACAACTTAAGCTTAAGGCCCGCTGCAGTTTAATCCCGAAAAAAAGAGAGCGACCTGGGATCTCCATAACCATGAGAAGAGACCTGCAGCGGAGAAAGGAGTGGGGCCGGAGGAGAACAACTTCAAAGAACACCAACATCGGTTTGAAGGAAAGAAAAAGAGATGGGGGAGGAGGAGGAGGACACAGAACCCAGGTTTCCCCTTTGCAACCTGTGGCGAGAACTGGGTCGACTGGTCATGTGTGAGGGAACTGTGACCATGGGTAGACCCAGACTGGAGTTTTGTGGACTTGCGCTGAAGCAGTTTTGTGTGTGAGGGAAACTGCAGCTGTGGGCAGATCCGTATTGGACTTTTGAGGACTTTTTCCCTTATGGAAAGGGGGCCACATGGAAGCAGAGAGAGAGACACTGGGTTGAGGGTTTTTTTTTTCCCTAATCTTTGAGAAGCACGTGGCGGAAGATGGACTACAACCCTCCAGTCCCATCCCCCTGGGCCTAAAGGCAAAGGGGAGGGGGAAGGTGAAGGAACTGGGAACAAAAGCTGAGCCCGGGAAGAATGGAGGGGTGGGGAGAAGGTGTTTTGATTTTAAGATCTGGTTGTATCTCCCATTGTCCTACTCTGATGTTGGTAACAAATTAAAATAGTTTGGTTTTTTTATTCCTTATGATGAGTCTGTGTTTTGCCTGTGACCTGTTTAAGTGGTGAGAAGCCCTCCCAGTCTTTATTTTGACTAGCCCTTTTTTGGAGCATTGTGGTGACCAGTTATGTTCTGGGCCTAAACCACGACATTAAACCAGCATCTTTGCTGTCACAGCTGCACAAAGTATTCAGATAAAAATGTGAGAATATTTTAGATTTTATACAATTTCTATATAAATAGAAAAAGTATTTAACCAGATACTCCATCATCTGAAGGCACGATGTTGCTTTACGTAATTATTTATCCCTCTGACATTTTAGACCTCATTTTAAAGATTTTATTCTTACAAAATAAGTGTCTATGAAGCATGTGTAGTCATGTGCAAGGATATCTGCAGCACACTGGCAATTTGCTTAAAGTCAGTTTCCTTAGGGAAGGCTCTCAAGCTCTGTGACAAAGAGGGAAATATATGCTAAAAATATTTCAAACAGAACTACCTAGTAGAGGTAGTTTTTCAGTTGTGGTTAGCGACCTGCTATACCACTTAGACA
>NW_010159107.1:0-55358 GCF_000695765.1 Mesitornis unicolor
GTTCTGTGATTCTGTGATTCTGTAATACAAGGAAGGATCACTGAGAAAAGGAAATAAGTTTCGGATTTTTATTTTTCTTAATGGTAATGTCAGCTGTTCAAGACAGCATGATTCCTGAGGCTTTTCAAATAGTTGTTGGGGTCTGAAGTGGAGGTTTAGCAGTCTTATCCAAGGGCAACTTATATCAGTTCTCTGATCAATTCAAGTAACTTGCTGAGGAAGTGGTTGCAGAGCAGAGCTACATGAAACTCTCTGTATGAATCCCACAAACAACTGAGATTTGAATATGGGATTTATGAATCAATTAGGAAACCAGGGATGGGTTTCAGCAGAATGTTTCCATTTTTTGTCAGTTGCATGGTCATTCTGATCTGAATACCAAGCATCAGCTCTTTCCAAGGGTGATCGGTGGGAAAGCTGACTGATGACCAAGCCACCACCTGACAACAGGACCTCAGGAATCAACCTTACAAAGAGGTTGTTCACATAATGCCAGCAGTGCCTGGCAGAAGGAAAGCAGGCTGTAGGTGAGATGTAGGTTGTTTTCTGGGGTGAAAGTAACTGAAATGAGCAGGAGGAGGTACGAAAGGAGTCACTGAAAGTTATATACTAGAGCTGGGAATGGGGGCTAGCAAACCCAGTGCCTGCCTGAGGTTGCAAGAGTTGCAGGTTCATTCTATGAAGAGTAACATGTTGACCTTCTTCAATGAAATACTGTTTTGCTGATCATACACTCCCATAAGGAAGGATATAAGTGAGTGTTATGAAATTGGAGTTAAGGAAACAGCATGTTAAGGCTGGTATTGGCTTGAGGAGAGTAATTAAGATTGGGGGTTTTTTGTTAGAGAAGAGTGATGTCTCCTTGAATGATAGTCTTTAGTATTTTATTTCTTTGTCTGATGCTTTAGCTTAGCACTAAAACAATAGATACAAAAATACAGATGGTAGAAGTGATTGCCAATATCCATGGTTCATTTAATAAATGGCTGTGTTACTCTTTGAGTCTGATCTTGGGAGACTGATGTTTTATTTTCAACAAAGTAAGCCTTTTTAATATTATTTTATTTTTTTCCCTTTATAATAATGTTATGTGAAATGCAATATTGTTCTGGTAACAGGAATTAAATCTTACTTGAAATAAGAAACTAAATTGCTTATGAAGTGTTGCCAAGAAAGCACAGTTATCTCCAAACTTATCTCAATTTTTTCATAATGCAAATTAGTAGTAATATATCTGTTATTTGTTTGTTGTCCATCTCTTTTGGTGTATGTATAACAAGACAATATTCAAAAGGTTAAGACCTGAATGCTAGAGTATCACCAAATTTGTTGCATCAGTTTTGACTAAGCAACTTTTATTCCAAGACAGTATCTTGCTGTGTGGAGCAGTGTTACTAATTATAATAAAATGTTAAGTATAGTTTGTAATTAGAAGAAGAACTTTCATGTGAAAAATGGGATTTTTTTTTCTCACCATTTTTCAGGTTCAGCAAAGCTAAAAATATTTTAAATTTTTAATTTTCATTTGAGTTGCCATAAAACTGAAAAATAAATATTGTCCAGCTCTAAAATAGGACTTCAAGAAACATTTGTATTTGATATGCAAAAGTACCACCTTGTACAGCACTGAGTACAATTAAATTTTTATCCCAATTGACTGTTTCAGAGTTTGGCTGCAGAATGGTTTTAGTTATCAGAAATGAGTGGTATTTGCAAAACAATTATTTACATAAACCACGTTTTTCTATAGTGGGGCTAGATTTTATTTAAGCAGCTCACAAAAAAATATAGGTGGCTTTTATGTACTGAGCTGTGAATATGTACAGCTATGACAACCATATGTGCAAATGGTTACTGAACTGATTCCTCACTTACACCAGTTACTGTGCTTGAAGGTGGTTATTGTCAAGCGTGTCAATGAGTGAAATGCATATATTTCTAGATAAAGAAAAAATTGTTAAGGACTAGTATAGTGCTACTGAAGTCAACTTGGACCACAGAAAACCTTACACATTGCAGCGCTTGAGGTAGGAAAACAAAGCAAAACAAAACAAAACAAATCCCATAAAACCAAACCAACTTCTAAACTATTACAGATGCAATTTCTACCGCAGTGTTCTGTGATGACACAGGATTTTACTGACTTTGGCTCACTCCATCATCTTTAGTATATGCAGGAATAACGGTCATACTTTAAAATATTAGTTGGCTTGCTTTTGATAAGCATCCAAAAACTCTGCTGCTCATTTAAATTTTGATCCTGCAAAATTGCTTTCATTGCATTCTGTCATTTTCCATTGATTTTATGCTTTTTTTTTTCCTTCGGAGAAGGTCTGAGAATATCCTTCTTATCAGAAGGGTCAAAAGGAGAGTAAAATATGCTGAAAATGTCAAAACATGAAAGAGAGAAGTGTTTTTAGTTAAATGACATAGAATTGAATTCCAAGCAAACTTCAGCAAATAGACTGTATTTTACAATATATTCATTTCTGGAATAAAAAGAAGTACAGATAAGTTTTTTTTCATTAATTGTTTTGTTTTATCACTAAACCACTTTTAACAGAACTACTGAATTTCAGGTAAACAATTATTTTTATCACTTTAATTATAGTGATTATTTTTAAGATGTACAGTGCACCAGTGCCAGCTGAAAAATGTTTCAAAATGTTTTTTTCATTGCCAAATGCCAGTTTTTAAAATAATTTTTGCACATAAAGAAATTGACTTTTTCATAAAGTGTCAGGTGCAGGGTTGCATTTCTGCTCAAAATAAAAATAATACATTGGGCAAAGGCTATTATTATTGCTTCAGGTTTTCACCTAAAATGTGGGAAACAGATTCAGCTCTTGGTAAGCAGGCAGATAAAGACCTGTACCCTTTTTTCATCCCATCTCCTCTCATCCTACCATACCAGACAAATTTTCTGATGCAATGTGTTGGAAAATTTTAGATTTGGGGCAGGGTTGGAAATGTTAGAAGAAGGTCCTAGTGTCATCCTGAAACAGAGCAAAAGCAGTCTCTCCAAATTTACATACAAGCAGTCATTTATTTTGCTTTTTCCTGGACAGATCTAAAGAAATCTTGAAATCCAAATTGTTAGCCACTCAGAATTCATTCAGTCTTTTGTCCTCTGAATTTTTTCTACAAATGCAGCTTTCCATATATTTTAGTGCTGTTGCAAGAGAAAAACTAGTGAGGGCTAGTTTTGAGAAGATTCAAGGACTTTGCTTATAATACTACCACCAACTGAGATTCTTCTTGTAAGCTTTGTAATTGGCAATCCATTCAGGAGTCTCACTGAGATGATATTTCTCACTAACAATTGTAATTTTACTTCCAAGCATGGTGGCACACAAGTGGGAATCAATGTAGTGAATGAGCAGCATGCTCATGTTGCATGATTTTTTGGGATTAAAGTATGCCTGTTTTTCAAATGGCTAGATGTCATGTCACCCAGCATTCTTCATCAGGATGTCTAAACACTGTCATTTTTTACCCTTTCACTTATCCCAAAGCCAACTACACAAGAGACCCGATGCACTCCTTCACTGCCCCTATCACAACCCTTTCTGTCTGCCAAGTCATCTATTTAGGGTATGAATATATTAACTCTTGCGAATCTGGGTATTGTTCTGCTGGAAGGCATTAATTGGGTGTTATCAATTAATTCTTTTGTCCTTGCATGGTTTCAGGAGCACTTAAGCTACCAGATGAAAGAACCCCTACTCCTTCCTCCATTTATGCTTTAAAAATGCAGACTTTCCCTCAAGGCAAGAGTGTTTTTCTCCACTGACATCTAAAACAGACAGTGATATCAGTTCCAGTGTTTCAAGAAATATCTCATTAAAATGCAAAGATAGAAAAGTGCTGATGAAGATATGGCCTCAGCCATTTCAGCCAGTGAGTTAAAAGCACTATATGCTACATTCACAGTCATGTATTTAACGTAGCATAGTACCAATAAGGAATTGTACAATGTTTGCAGTAACAGGCTGTTTCTTATGTGGAGGTGTTTTTGTTTGTTTATTTGCTTTTCTGTAAAGTCTGGTCTAAGCAACTGTCTAACCACAACCACATCTGTTACACAGATTGACAACTGAAAAAACATCTCTTGCATTCCACATTATTCTAAATCATTTGAATTTTCTTCAGCTTACTGTATTCACCCATATTTCCCTAAAAATGAGAAACACTGTGCTGCAGGTGGAAAAAAAACTTTGCAAGACAAAGGCAACCAAAATAATTATTAAAAGACTGATTAACTTTACTTTACATCAATTAATTCATTGTGTGGTAGGTACACTGCTGTATTGAAAATCTTAACCAGTTCATTTGCAGTAGTTTTTTTAATTCTTAAGCCAACAAAAAGCAGCCCACACTACTGAGTCCTAACTGGAATATGGCTTTGTAAGGGAGTGTTAACAGCTTTGTCAGCTCTGTGGTTAAGACAGGACCCTGATCCTCAACATCAATTTGCAGCCAATTCCTTCATTCCTATGAGTTCCTATGTTACTTAACACAGAACTCTTGGGAAGAGATTACAAAGTTTAAGTAACCAAAGGAACAGATAAAAGCATATCATTTTTTTCAAAACTGTTGAAATGGCTACCAGTCATTAATAATAGTAATACCTTGCTGCTCTTGAAAATCTCATTATAAAGCAAATCCCACAAAGGGTTTCAACATTCACTGTTTGGCCACTGCAATGTGCCTGCAGCATGTGAGCTTTTCATACAAGTATGAGGGAGATTTACCAGGTTATTTCATCAAGTCCATGCCAGCACGAGAGTACTTCAAGCTCTAGCTCCTGGACTGGATTGCAAAGCCCGGATTCGGGCACATAGAGTCCTTGTGAAATCTGTGTGCTCCATATAGGGACATTGAGAAGCCTCTGAAAGCTGCCCTGGAGGAACAGAGAGCAGAGATACTTTTGAACTGCCATCAGTCCCCAAAGAGGAGGACCACTTATGTGGACTGATACGATGCAGATTTCTCTCACAATATTCTCCATTGTACTAAGCAAGGATACTGCTGCAGCATGGATGAGCATACATGTTCTTTCTTATTGCCTTTCTTGCTACAACTCCATCTTGTTTTCCATTATCCCGTTGTTTGCACTCGCACTTCATCTGAATTACGGATGTGTAACCAATAACTCTTCCAAGTTTGCGCTTCTTAAGAAATGAATTTCAGTGATACTTTCTCTGTTTCTGTGGTGTATGAATTCTTCCTCTGAGAACTGAAGAAAATTTAGTGGGTTATTTCATCCACTTCTTTGCCAGGACAAGATTGGCTCTATCCCTTAATTCAGAGTAGGTTATTTAGAGTAGCAAATAAGGAACTTATCCACCACACCAAAAAAGTATGGATGAAAGGTAATGAACAACACAGACAGTTTCAGTCATGTCTAAATTTGGCTCACTGAAAATATAAACTAGTATATTGTTTACTAGTTTAATTGTTTACTACTTTAATGAGTCACACTGCTTCAGATTTCTAATCCTTTACAGAATAATCTTTAATACAGATTTATAAGAAAGACAACCAGCACAGCTTTTCTGACCATCTCAACAAAAACATTGTCTGGAACTGTCGAGGTCTTAACACTAAAGTTTTCTGCACCGTATTGCTGTCTGTCTATGTTTATCCAACACCTAGCCATGAGACCAAAAAAATCCACTGGATAAATCCAAGTGACAATCTCAGTGGTAATATATCCTCCACCACCTGACTAAGTCCAGAGAAGGGAATCAAGTCATGGTGTTGTCTGGCTGGCAGTCCTAAAACATCACAAAAAAAGTATCTGTGGATTTGGACTGCATTTATCTATGGGATGAACAATATCCATATGTTCACCAGATGACTACACAGCTCGGTTGATTGAGTCAAAGTTCAAGGCCGCAACAAAGGATAACTTGTTTCTTCAGGACTGGCTTTGATTAGATTGCTGTTTACAAAGAAATTTTTTAACAATGAATATTCGAAAGTATGTAGGAGGATCATGTTCCTTGTTATCTTTTTATTTGTTTTTCAGATATGTTCTATTAAATGCAATTGTTTTATGGGCTATTTTCATTAAGCATTTATTTCCATTACAGCAACTCACAGTTGGAATTATAGCAGATGTAGTCATCTTAATTCAGAAGCTAGAAAACTGAAAATTAATTCTGAATAGAATTGTGGTGGATTGTGTATGCTCACTCTCATAGTCTCACTCTGTATACATATACACCTACACATGGACACACAGGGATAAAGCAAAAAAAATAAATATTTTATCAATTAATTAATGCATGCATGTGCACACACATTTGCCTGTGCATATATAAGTAGTGTGCATATATAAGTAAGGATATTTAGCTGTATAATACTGATATGTAGAAGTATAAAGTTGTATGTGTATAAGTGTGTGGATCCATAAAAATACAATTTCTTGTTCTTCATCAGTTTAGTTACTTAAATTTGGAAGTGAGGGGGCAGAAGGATCTGGGTTTCATTTTGTTTTTTGCATCTGAAATGAATGGAGTGGAAATGTTCTGCATCATAATATCCTGAAGCAAAATGTTAACGTCTTTTTTTGTTCCAAAGTCTTTCTCCAAAACACTTTAAATATTATCTACACCAAAAACATTAGAGACTTCTAAGAGTTTACACTTGATTAATGTGTGTTACGTACTTCCTAGAAATAGTCATGATCTAGACTATGAACACATTTCTTTTTATGCTTATGTAAATGGAATTAATGCAAATACAAATCTTCTTAATTCCTTTGTGCAGGCTACTTACACCTTGAGTTTAACTGAGCTATACTGCACCTTGAATAGGCAAGGAAATACAAGAGGTAGACAGGGAATAGGTCCAAAATTTTTGCTGTTTATCTCCAGAGTATTACAGGCTGAGAAATAACTTTTCCCACAGAGGTGGAAGGATGCAGCACAGAATACTGTGTTTCCATGGATCAAACGACTGCACCTGGACTGACTTACTGAAGGAAAAATCATTCCCAAAGAGAATAATAAACTTGCAGGAACTGGAAGAAAGGCTTGTTGTAACCTAAATGTATACACTGGTAAGTTTGCTTAATCATTACTGAAGGTTTAATTAATTATTTTTCTTTGGAGTAGAATCATTTAATTGTTAAAGTAATGTTTCTTTAATTAAAAATGAAATTATAACCCATTATCTAATGCAAATAAACTAAAAAGCAGGCTAGAAAGGGGGTGAGAATGCCCTCTAAATTTGAGAAAGCCACTTTGGTGACAGTCATAAAATACTCAGATGCTGTTACGAGGTCACAACATGTTGCTAGATAAGTTTCTAGATGTCTGAGTGATTAAAGAATCAAAATATTTGCCATTTGCAGTGTTGTATTTATGTATCTTTACTGGTATGAGAAGAACAGATTCCAATTCAGTGGAGCCACAAAGTTCACAAAAATTCATTATTTTATATCATTACAATGTCAATAAACCCACAAAATAGTGCCAACTAAAAGCAACAGCATCCAAGTGACATAAAAAACATTATTTCTTGGAACACGGAAAATTTGTCCGGATATCAGGAGGTTTTTTTGTTTTTATTTTTAACCATGAGAGCAGTGAACTGCTGTAGAAGACTTCCCAGAGAGGTAGTGGGATCTCTGTCTTTGGAGGTGTTTGGCAGCCTGCTCTCCTTAGACCTGTTTTGAGCAGGGAGCTGGACTAGGTGACATCTGGAGGCCCCTTCAAGCCTGAGTTAGCTTGTGATTCTGTGACTGCATGATTCTGATGAGCCCTTGGAAGGTTTTTAAACAAAACTAAAACAATGAATTCACAATCTCACTTCTCCTGTGTTGTTCAGGCTGTTGATTTACAGTGGAGGTTTTAATATTTTTATTCACAACACTACCAAAGGCTTTGTTGTCTTTTCTAGTTAGCTGCAACGCTTTGCTGTGTTTGGATTATCATCACATTGGACCTATGAATCTTTCTGTGCTCTGAAGTCTCAGTAGATCCCTGTTTTAAGCCTATTCATCAGTAAAGCATTTGTCAGCTATTACTTCATGAATGTAAGAAACACCATTGATCATTCCTGAAATATGTTGACTTTGTTGTAAATAAATAGATCTGCCACAGAACATGTCAGATGTTCTACAGTTTTTTATATAGTGCAGATAATAGTTGAATACTGATAGTTACTTGAAGTAACATTAATTAATATTTTAAGGTATCTTCCAAATGGAGGGAGTTAATAAACAATAAGAATGCTGTACAGAGAGAAAAAAAAAAGAAAAGAATAAATGAAGTTGGAGAATTTGGAAAATAAATTACATGTGAAATTTATGTGAAAGAGCACAGACACTGCAGTGAAATATCACAGTCAATAATTCTCAATACCGACTTTCAGAAACATGTACAACCATGCATGTATGATGTATGTGTTTGTACACACACACAGACACACACACACACAAATACATGGATAAACAGTGAGCTTTATCACCATAACTTCTTCTGGGGTAATTTGAAGTATGTAGATTACCAAATACAATACAAAGCATTCCCTAGTAGTTCATTTTTGTAAACATCTGTTTTCCTACAATTTTTCATTCACTTCTTGGAAAATAAGATCCATAATCTTAAGCACATTATGTTTTCAAGTATATATCAGATTTGAAATAATGTTTCACTACTACATGAAGAAAGTAATTGGGAGGAAAAAATATCATCAGGACACTAAGAGGAAAGTATAAGGAAAAAAAGCTAGCTAAAACTTATTTGGGAGACAAGTCCTACTAATGACAAAATGCCAAAGCAATGAGATGTATATGAAATTTCTGTCATCCTAACATATATCACATGTTGATTTTCTTTGATATAATTACACATGTTTTGGCTCATTCAGTGCTTTGGGTGCTGGGAGTTTTGCTTAATGAGGAAGCAGAAGTCCAACCTTGCAACAAGAACTTCCATGTAGCACACACATGATGTGACACCAGATTCCTACCTTTTTTATTTTTGCATCCTATGAAGTATATAAAAATATCAGCTGAATGATAATGGAGAAATTGAAATTATGGCAATGGATTAGCCAATATTAGCATATCTATACAGAAAAATGTTGAATTATATATTTTAACATATTCAAAGTAAAGTATTTACTAAGTCAGTTAAAATTTTACTTAGAAATAGTCTTAGTTTTTGTTAAAGATATATCAAAAACATGAAAAAAAATCTGACATTCGAGATATTTTTATATATTCTGATCTTCTGCCACTCCAAGTAAAATATTTCTAAAGACTTTAGAAAGATAAGAAGCCACTTAAATCTTGTGCTCCTGTATAGATTCACACAACACATTGAACTCATGCTGGTATGAATAGCTTTGGTTAATGGTTTTGAAGATGGCTTCATATGACTGCTACACATATGCTTTATCAAATAGTGACACAATTTTTAAAATAATGTAAATATTTCAAAACCTTTTTTATCCTGTGATTTAATTTTCTGTTGCATTATAATAACCATAAAAAGGCAGACAAATTTTAAATGAAAGAAAAAAAATATTATTAGAAAACTGTTAAAACTGGTATTTCCTTTAACCAGTTTCTTTTCCTTTTTCTTCTCTGAAACAAAGAAATTCGCAGTCTGAAAACAATTTCCAGTTTCCTGTTTAAAATGAAGATTGCTTTCATTAAAGCTTTTCAAATATGCAAACTAATAAACCCACAGCTTAAACTCAGATCAAAAAGTCGCACAAGGGAAGTACTTTCCAGGCCTTGTTTCTTCATTTTTCATCCCAGCCATTTGAAATATCACACTTTTTTAAGAGCTAGTCGCCCTAGCTTTCCCTTATACTCAATGAATCATGTCATCTGAATGAGAATAGATTATTTTCATCTATTAGAGAAACAGTTTCAGGAATATTAGTGCAAGCCAAGGCCCAAGGTGGGTATCACCTTACCTAACATGAGGGCTGCAGTATAGATTTATACATCCTAGATCATCCTTACATCCTAGCTGATGGAGAGAAGTAAACAGGTTCAGCATACGTCAGCCTGGCAAATGAATTGCCATGTCTTTAGCTGAAGTACCTGCACAGTCTGGTGAGCAAAATCTTCAAAGCCTAATAATGACTTGCACTGTAAAACTAATAAAATAAATATTTAAAGCCAGTCCAAGATAAAACTAGATTGCAAAACCATTTTGCAGTAATAAGTCCTTTATTTCCTTGCATTCTGCTTAATTAATATGAAAGACATGTTTGTCTTATCAAAAGCTTAGAATGGTGTTCCCACAATCTACTTTCAATTCTTATGTTAAATCTACATGTCTACTTAGCTTCACTATGTGTTTTGTATTTAAAATATACTTTTTAGATTTTTGTTATTATTAAAGTCATATTTATAAGTATATATTAATTATGATAAGTTTAATAGAAGTTTGAGAGATAGTTCTGTCAATCTGATTCTCTAACACTAGGGCAATAAGTTTTCAGACCTGTTCTATACATACCGATTAAATTCTATAGTTCAAAAAGAAAAATCCATATGCATATTTTATTTTATTTTTCCAGTTTTCTGTTCTTAATGACCTCAGGACAGGGTATTTTGAGGGGATTAATGATCTGCTAGAAGATGTTCATTGCCCAAGGTATCAATATTTAAGCTAGTCATTAGTACTGGGGAAATATTTTGTACTTCGATCATTGCTGTCAAGTTTCTTAATATATTCATACTTTAAATAAGCTCTTAAAGACTGTGATAAAGCAAGTTTCAAACTTGAAGCATCTGACAAGATTCACATTAAAACAACCTCCTAGGAAAAAAAAATCTTCCATAGAATATTTCTCTCTAGCCCCTTATCTGGTTTTTTTTTTTTCCTTTCTATCTGACCTACTTTTCTCCTGCACTTGTCCTCTGAAGTCCTTCAGTAATCAGGCTGTACATCTATCTAAAGCCCATGAGCAAAGTTTTTGGCCTTTGTCTGAAAAACTTTATATGGCAGTACTCTCATACAGCATACTGAAAGACAGATAGATATTCTTGTGAACTGAACAAGTCTCTTTATATAAATATATATATGTACACATATATATACACACATATATATATACACACTCGTATATATAGACATGACTTGGTGTACATAAGTGCAAGAAAATACACAAGCACACACATTTAACTTTTTTCTGAGACTGCTGACACAGCATAAAATATTCAGACTATTGTAGCAATAATTTCCATTAATCTGTCTGTGATAACTTTACAAGAAAATGTAAACTGAATAAAAAAGTGGTTTTCACTAAGGTTTCCATGTTATGCTAAGTAAAAACATAATGGAAAATTCTAAGAATTTCCCTTCTAATTTCCACCTCACTTTGAAAGAATCTGAACATCATGACTTGAGCTTTTTTAATTTGTGATTTAATTTGGAATATTTTGTTCATATAACATCATGCTTCACACTTCTATCTGCTTGGTTTATTTGTTTTTTAAAGGCAGGTTGTGGGAGCAGCTCTTTGGATGGAATACAACCCAACCCAAGACAATAGCTACATTGTCATCCTCATTATTGAATTTCTGCAGGAGAAAATGAGCCTACCTTTCCTTTATGGCTAGGACTCCATCAAAGCCCAGTTGGTGGAGAAGCCTTTGACTCAGATCAGCCCTGGGCTGCCAAGATACAGCTACTTCCTTTTCTAGTTTATAGTCTCTCCTGGTGCCTTTCCCCACATCAGTCTCACCTCTTCTTAAAGCAGGAAGACAGCTTAACTGGTTTAATGCTTTGCTAGAGTCTAAGGCTATAGAAATTTAATTTTTACCGAAGTCTGTCACTAGCCAACTATCCTGCCTGATATCAGAATTGCTCACATGCAGTTTAGATCAACTACATGGTTTTCTTGTTAGAATCCAGTTAGATAAACCTAGTACCTTTTCCAGACACTTTCAGACCGTGCCCAAAGCACCAAATTTAATCTGCATGTGTAATCATGAGAACATTATGGGAGCATTATGGTCAGAATCACAAGCTGCTGAATGAGAAAATACCAATCAGCTTGAAGGCCTTGAGTGGCTGTCCTGCTGATTCAATTGTCTAATTCAGGGAGATTAGAAAGGAGGAGAAAAAGTGGATCACAGTCTAGGATTTATTTCAGTACTTTATTAATTTAATGAACTTTATTTGCAAACTTTATTAAATCTTTGCTGATGCTGCAAGCTCATGTGGTTTAAATATATATAACCTATGCTAAGTTTATACTATTTTTACCTGTGTTTGGCAGCTTTAAAGTATTTACTCAACTGCTAACTTGAAGTTTGTCACCCTCATAAATATACCTGGAAAAATGACAGTACGTGGCTTCATATGTCTTGGAGCCTACCTGGATGTGCTGAGTTCACAAAGTAGGAATATATTTAATTTTTTTTTTCTAAGTTAAATTATTATTTCTAAGTTAAATTGGTAAATTCATCTTGGAATTTGAAGGCAAGTTGAGTCAACTCTTTCCTCAGCATCATCATGAGTAGCATATTTTCTGCTGGTCACCTTCTGTGCTCCAGTGTCTTCATATCACACTTTCAAAGTACCTTTGAAACCATTCTTAAGGTACTTACTCAGAAAACAGGACTTGGCAACTGATGTCATGATTTGTGAGTTCGAACTGTCTTTCTTGAAACGTGTCAGGTGTAGAGTACTAACAAGGTTTTAAAAAGAAGAAATCTTGTTTGCTTTTAAAGTAAGTAGACATTTGTAGTACTGAATGCTGATCAGGAGCATGTCTGCGTTTAAAAATACCACATACACATCTGTCAGAGAGCTTGTTTATGTAGGTAAGCCATAAAACCCACTCTGAGATAGAAAGTTCTTCACATCAATGGCAGTAGTTCCCTCCACAGCAAGGGTGATATGTATGCGAATACAAACTCCCCACTTACAGCAGAAGGATCTATTTACGTGCAAGTCATGTATGTAGTATTGGGCCATGTTCTTGCTTGAATAGCAGTCTGAGATAACCACAGCAAGTCAAGTTAATTAAATTAATAGCCCATATATGACTTACAATGTCTTAACCTAAAGGTTGAGAAAGTGTTAATATTCATATGTAAGGCTTTTGCTGGAAGATTAGAGTTTGCTTAAGGTTATGATTCTAACATTAGGTATCCCAGAAAAAAATAGAAAAAAAAGAGCACAACTGCCTAAAAAGCCTAAGATCCTATCCAGTGGGATTTGTTTTATCTAATTTTCAAAAACTTAATTGTGTAATAGATGTATGTTTTCTAAATTAGCTAGTAGTATTTAAAAAAGAAAGCCTAAAATCTAGATGATTTTTCGAGATCCCTTCCAACTCCCAATACTCTGTGATTCTGTGATAATAGTTGGGATGAATAACACACTGGAAAGGTTCATCTTTTTCCATTGACTGAACGCTATACGAGATTAGACTAGGTATCCAGGACAATTTCTAATTGGAAGAAAACTTTTTTTTCCTAAAATCTGAGGATAAATGCCTTCTTTCTGAATGAATGTAATGTCCTGAACTGCTTTCAAAGGATGAAAAGAATTCAGAAAACTATGTACTTATCGTAGAATAAGAATGATGATTCCAAACCAAACAGAAGTTTAGGTAGATTTCCTAGTCTTTCTAGTCACAAACAGATTTTGAGATACAGTATTTTTTTCTTCCTTATGTGGAATTTGATATTCAGAAATTATTTATGAAGTGGTTTTGTATAGCCTATTTAAATGCCAGATAGAAACCTAATTTCAATACAGTCTTCTTTATGTTCAGTACTGTGGCTTCTTTGATGTTTAGAATTTTTTTTTTTTCAAACCACCATAACGTGGTTAAATGGGTACTTTGATTTAAGTTGTGAGACACCTTACTTGGCAACATACTGAAACTCTGACTCAATTTAGCAACATATGAAAATATTGAGCCAATCTGTTCTATAGAGGATTCAGAAAAGGCAAATACTTCCCAATATAAATGATGAATGCTATCTGATCTAGTGATGCACCAGGAGATCTTCTACCTGTTTTTTAAGATAGTGTATTTAGGTAAGCATTTTTTCCATTGTTACAAAGGTGTTCTGCTGTTGTTTCTGTGTGCGTGTGTTAGCCATGTTTCATTCTACCCAAACTGGATGTTAACATAGCGCATGTATCTGATGCCTGCCAGTCATTGTCAGAAAACAAGACGATCAAGTAGCAGTAGTGGAAGAAACAGCAGATGTGAATGAACCCATTATCCCTCACTTTTTGATCCAGTTTTAAGTATTCTCAGCTGTGTGTGAATTTGAGGGAAATATGGAACTTGGACCAGAATTTGCTTTTGCTGCCAGAGTCTCTGCTTAGTGGTTGTGGTGGTAGTGATGATGATAGCAGGTCCAGAAGCAATGTTTTGAATATGTATGCCCCCTCCTCATCACAGAATCAAAGAAAGGCCTGTGTGCTGTGAGTGAAAGATACGCAGTTGATTTAGCTCCTTGAAAGACTATTTGTTTCTCTGAAGCCATTCCTTGCTTTGATCAACAGGTTATCTTATATAAAAAACATAGCAATTGCATAAAAGAGTCTTTTTCTTGAGGAATAATAATGTATCCTAAAACCTCGGCAAGCTCATAATCTCTACAATGTGGTATGGCTCCAGATCAAGAGCAATCCTTCCTGCTATTTCTTGTGTATAGATAGTGCGGTTGGATGATTTGTGAGATGTTTTGTCTTCTTTTAAGAACAGCCTGCATAGTAAAGTTTTGGTTGGGTTTTTGGGGGAGCTGTTTGTTTGCTTGTTTGTTTTTTTCCCCCAACTAAGTGTAACCTCTTGCTTCAGCACAGTAACAACAGTTCCAGTGTTTGAAGTAAATTATTTAATACTGTATAAATAAAATGTTGCATGCGAGGCAGAAATTTATTTTTCCTAATATTTATAAAAAGACATAAATAGATCTGTCTAAGAACAGGTAAAATAAGTTACAACAGTTCACATTGTTAAAGCGTTTGAAACTGTAAAAAAAAAAACAACCTTTCTCCTCACTAGTGCCCTAACTAAAACATAGATAGACAAGAAACTGTTTCACATATCTTGGAATTATGGAGAAGTAAATTTTTTCACCATTCTCCATTTATCAAATGTGAGATTTCCTATTACATAAGTTATATGTAATATCTGGAAAGTGTTGTACAATACTTTGATTCTATTTATTAATTGCTTTGTCATAAATGATACAAACATGCTGTAGAGGAAATAAATCTTTCCATTTCTAAACATGCACAGTAGGTGAGACAAATTTGTTAATCAAGGGTTATTACCAAATCGTTGGTGTTAAGCTCTCCAGGTATGGTGAACCAATGGCACTTCTGTCTTATGTTACCTTCACCTGAAGCAAATGAGCAAAGAAGAAACAAATGTACAATTTTTTCATGAGTGAAATAAGAACATGTATATTTCAGTGTGAATTACAGAATATTCAGAATAGTTTGGGATTAAATTGTATTGCTGCTGCAGTTGTTTGACAGGCATTGCCTTAGTCCTCCATCAATTTTTGTTATAACTCCATTGAGATTAATGATTATTCCCCTTGATTTTAGAAACCTGAAGATTGGAAACAACTTGTTTAAATAGAATTAAATTCCTTCAACATATTCCATCAGTAGTTAGACTTTGCAAATGAACATACTTATGCACTCGAAGAGACAAGTACCTTGATTAAAGATGTAGATTGTTCTTGAATTGTCACTTGAGATATGTTAAAGAAATATACCTAAACCAGTCCGTAACTGTGTGACTTTCCTACACAGAAATATAAATTGCTGAGAAACAGATGGCTAATTAGAAGAGCAGGCTATTGTACTAAAATAAGACTAAAAAATTACAATAGGTATGAACTTCTTATTCTTGAAAATAGTTCAGATATTGATTATTCCACTTTACTCCAGAAACATTCATTTTTCAGAGTTTAATTAAAAGTCTGAATTAACATGATTTGTTTAACTCCATCAAGCAGAACAGCACATAAGTAGACTGTGATTCCCATAATTGCTTAGTTTATTCTATTAATATCTTGAAAATAAATGGATAGCAGGAATTATTTGCAGCAATTCTGACAGGACACCACCTTTAAAAAACTGTGTAAAAAATTCAGCGTATTTTTTTCTTATTTCTAGAGAAGACAAATTTTCTACAGGAATGCTAAACTAAATGAGGCTTTCTACTTGCAGAAATTTCCTAAAATAATTCCAGATTCCTAGTGCTGTTAAGCAAAAATCAGGAAGTTATCTTCTGTGAAACTATTTGAACTTTCAGTCCATTCTGAAAGGAAATTTTAATCTTCCAGCATTTCTCTTTTCAGAAGAAAAATATCACAGTTCAGTACTTTTTAAAAAGAAGGAAGAGAGATGAGGAGTGAAAAGAGAATTGTCATTTACAACAGAATTTTCTTGTGAAGCAAAGGTCTAGAAACAAGCAGCTGAGCACATAAAGACTGGCTGACAAAACAATTTAGGAAAAACAACTATTTCAGCAAAACAGTAGAAGACAAGCTGACTGTATATATTGAGGCTAATGAAGAGAAGCAGAAAACAGAAAGTTGCTAAACCTAAGACTTGACCAGTAAAAGACCAGATAGGTGACATCTGAAAGAACAGAGCTTTCAAAGACACTAGCAGAAGCTGAAAGGACTTTGGAATTTTATTAGTTGCCCTTTCTATCCTCTCCCAAGTTCCAAAGAATTCCCTGAGTATTTTCTTCAGAAATACTTCTGCTTCTTAGATAGAGTTTACTACCCTGGTACAGTTAGCCTTGGCAAAGGGACAATCATGCACTGTTTTATTTTCTCTGTTTATAATGCACATTCAAAGAGGGAAATATTGACATCAAAAGAAAATGCAGTACAAATCTCACCTAATTTTTATTGTTAGAATATTCAAAATTAGTATTATTTCCTGCAGAAAGTTCAGACTTGCTTTATTATATTTTTCTTCACCCTTTGGCAGCTGGATTTTGCACTTTTTTTTAAATTAGGATAAAATAATTTCTTAGATCTTGAAGTACATATCTTTAGACTGCTTTCTTGGATTACACATAGTAAAAGTTCTGTGTTTATTTATATCATACATGAAAGTATGTCTACAAATATTTCAAGTATATTCCCATGAAAATTTGCATATGCACTTAAGAAAATGCAGTCAATCAAAGCTTGCCTGAAAATAAAAGAAAAATTACAATAAAAATCTCATAGTTCCATTTGGGAAGTTAAAAATATTTCTGCTTAATAAATTATTGAGATAGTTATTAATTTCTTTATACCAATTGAGAGGTGTTCAGTAAATGAAAAATATTTGTAATTTATAACATAATGAAATCCTTTAGTTTTTAGAACCTCAGCCACTAAACTAGTTATGGTTATTTGGCATGTGGTATCAATTAAGGTGAAAGATAAGTTAAACAGTTGAGTACTGTAGGCAGTTTATAAGGAAGAAACATCCCTATCATTTTACTTGCTATTTTGTTTCTATTTTCTTGTTGTTGTTGTTGTAGTTGTTTTGTTTTTCTTTGCTTTGACTGAAGTCTGAGTAATTAAATTAGAATAATTTATTTCTTGGTTTGTAATGTTTTTCAGGAATTAATTTATTTTCTTGAATACTTTTGGAAGAAATGAAATAGTCTTTCATGTTTCTGTGAAACAGTAATAAGAGTTAAAGCTCACTCTGATGATGACTTAATACAACACATTGGACAAATAAATAGTTGATGAATGGTGTGATTTGATCACACTTCATTTCAGTGAAGTAATCAACTTCTACCAATATCCCATTCTCCTCCGTGCAACACTCACAATAATCTTCCACTTTTTCTTTTTACAACTATTTCCTCAGTTTTTCAACAGAGTAGTTGCAGGAGGAGATCTACGATCCAGTATATCAAGGGAAGTTCTCCTTCCCCTTTACTCTGCCCTGATGAGACCACATCTGGAATATTGTGTCCAGTTCTGGGCCCTCCAGTCCAAGAACGAAAAAGAACTACTGGGGAGAGTCGAGTGTAGAGCCACTAAGATGATGAGGGGGCTGGAGCATCTCCCATATGAGGAAAGGCTGAGAGAGCCGGGTCTGTTTAGCCTGGAGAAGAGACTGACAGAGGAATCTCCTTAATGCTTATAAATATCTAAATGGTGAGTGTCAGAAGGATGGGACCAGAGTCTTCTCGGTTGTGTTCAGCAACAGAACAAGGGGCAATGGTCACAGACTGTAACACAGTAGGTTCAACATAAACATAAGGCAAAACTTCTTTACTGTGAGAGAAACAGAGCGCTGGAACAGACTGTCTGGAGGACTGTGGAGTCTCCTTCTCTGGAGACATTCAAAACCCACCTGGACGTGTTCATGTGTGACCTAGTCTAGGGGATCCTGTTCTGGCAGGGGGGTTGGGCTAGATGATCTTTCAATGTCTCTTCCCACCCCTACCATTCTGTGTTTCTGTGATCCATGTAGAAGTCCAAAGGGATTCACCCTGCTGAATAGAAGCTATTATTTTACGCTTGTTAATGACCTTGCTTAATTGTAATTGAAAGCACAACCTGACTTCACAAAGCAAGCTGGTGAAAAGGCAAAGTATCAGTTGTCTACCACGACACCTGGTATCCTAAATCCTTCTAAGGCAGTTCTTTAATCTGGGGAATAGTAGAGAATAAGTGTTTGCTGCTTTGGCTTCTAACCTCCTTCTATCCAGAAACAGCCAAGTGTGTCATTTCTTATAATACTGAATTTCCCTGTAGTACTTGGTGCAGCAAAACATCTAACACTGCTGTCCTGCCTTGAAGAGATGACAAGGACAAATTAACATGCCCTTCCAGACAAGCTGAACTCAGATAACTGTTGCCAAGGAAATGTCCCCTCATTGTTAGAACCTGCACATGCAGAGGAGTATGGGACTCAGTGCACTTCCCACCTAGTCCAAAGCCATAGAAATCTGATAGGGGAAATGGTGAAGGTCACCAGGCAAGACTGAGCTTTGTACATCCATTATGTTAAGTGTAAATAGCACCACCTTGTGTTTTCAGCTGTACCATTTGTAAGACTGTCCTACTGTAAATCATTCCTATACAGTCTTTTCTGCATTAATTAAAACAACACTCTTTGCTGCGCCCCTGGGTTAATATAATTTGTTTTATTCACAGCCTAAGCCATTTGCCTCCCTGCAGCACACTGCTATATTATGTCTACCCAGCAGTGTGAGGGAGCAAGTAGAGTGCATTTCAAGGTGTACATAAATCCAGTTCAGGTTATTTCAAATGAAATAATAAGGTAAGTGTTATGTGCTTAACTCCCATAGGAAAAACTCATAGAAAGATAAAGAAGAATTCAGGGAAATCAAAGCTTTGCCTCAGACTCCTTAATTTCAAAAAAGTGAGAGGGAGAAATACAAAGAGAGAGGATAAAGTACGGAGCATTCTGGAAGTTACATAAAGAAGAGAGCCAAACACTACAGAAAAAAACACAAATCATCTAGTCCAGTGAGAAGGATGAGAATAGGGCAAGTATATATAATGATAATATCCTTCCAGCTTCTTAGACTTTTCTATTAGAGTTTCCTAAGTAAATTATGGTTCATCTAATTAGCAATATGGAGATAACATATATTTCAAATATTCCAAGTAGTTTACAGATCTTCCTGTGGCAATGATCTCCATCTCTTGGTTTGGGTCGTGGCTTTCACTAGTTTAATTTTACTGTCGCTTGCTCTTCTAGTGGAAGAGGCAGCAAGCAGTCACTGCCTGTCATCTTTCTTCACGCCACTGATGGTTTCTGTAGAATTCCTAGTGACCTCTTTCCCAAGCTGAAAAATCTTAGCCTACTTAATCAGTCACCATAAAGAAGCTGTTGTTAAGGAACTTCAATCATCTTTGTTGATCATGAACTTATACAGCTGCATAGAAATCCTTTCTGTTTTGTTCTCTGTTCCTTTTCTAACAATTCCTAACATTTGATTTGTTTCTTTGAATGCTGTCAAGCATTGAGCTATTTTCATGCAGTCATTTACGAAGACACCACACACTCTGTGTTTGTCAGCATAGACATTTTTTAATATAAGACAATAAGACTGTTTCTCCTCACATCCATGATTTTACATATTCTTACACTGAATTTCATCTGCTATTTTATTGCCAAGTCATTCAGTTTGCTAAGGTCTCTATGAAATTTTTCACAGGAGTCACTCAACCTCAGTACCTTGATGTGCTAGCTTTCACTGGGATAAACTTAATTTTCTTCATAGTAACTAATATGGTGCTATAATTTGGATATATGCAAAAAACAGTGTTAATAATATAGAGATGTTTTTGTTATTGCTGAGCAGTGCTTACACAGAGTCAAGGCCTTTTCTACTTCTCATATTAACCCACCAGTGAGTAGGCTAGGGGTGAAGCTGGGAGGGGACACACCTAGGACAGCTGGCTCCAGCTGACCAAAGGGATATTCTATACCATATAACAACATGATCAGCATGTAAAACCGGGAAAAGAAGAAGGAAGGGAGGGACATTTGGAGTGATGGCATTTTGTCTTTCCAAGTAACTGTTACATGTGATGGAGCTCTGCTTTCCTGGAGATGGTTGAATGCGTGCCTGACAATGGGAAGTGGCAAATGAATTTCTTGTCTTGCTTTGCTTGTGTGCATAACTTTTGATTTGCCTATTAAACTGTCTTTATCTCCACCTATGAATTGTATTACTTTTACTTTTCTGATTCTCTTGCCATTCTACCTAGGGGAGTGAGCAAGCAGCTGTGTGGTGCTTAGTTACCAGGTGGGGTTAAACCACAACACTGTTTAATCAGATTTAATTTGGGTAAAATAAGATAAGATTCCATGAGAACTTTTAAGAAATGGAGTTTACAGCTGAGTGGACGCTGAAGACAGAAGAAAAGCCAAGAACCAAATACAAATGGGATCTGTTGTAGTCATAAGCCACAGAAACTAGTGCAAAAGATAGTCTTGGGAACTGAGAAGATACAGCTTGTCCTTTTTGTTTTATTTGCTCTACATTCCAAGAAATTGGACTCTTCACTTAACAAAATATTTGACAGGTGCTCTGTATCCAGGGAATGCCTTGTTAGACTATAGTCTGAATATTGGACAAGAACTTAGTGATAGCGCTGGAATAGACTCAAAAGTTTTTTCTCAGGAAAACCAAGAAGATCAAACCTTTGGTTAGCAAGAAGCAAAAAACATATATCAATTCTAACATGAGAGCCATTTTGAGGGGAAAAAAAAAAAGGAAAGAAAAAAAAATGGTACTAATTTGCTGAAGACTATGTGTATTCTGAGTATTACAAACATTCTCCCAGTGGTTTCTTCTGAGCTTTTTTAGGGTAAAATACTGCCCCATGATAATATTTTATTAATAGAATCCCATGATTACAAGTATTAGAACAGATCTCTAGATTATACATTATAATCTGTCACCTTTGCAGTACTGACCTGTTTTCTACTTTCAATCTGTGAACAGTCTTTGCAACCCTGCTCAGTAGTGAACAGGATAATGATAGTTATAAAATAATTTACTTCATTATGAACTTCTATATTCCCTGTTGTTTCTTTATGAAGAACAAAATATCTAAGGAAGTAATTAAACAGATGTTTATTGACATGAGTTTTACAATTTTGAAGAAATGTAAATAATTAGATTTAATTCAGGAGAGGATTCACTAATAGTAATAGAGAGAGATTAAGCTACATATCTAGATCAATTTGGCTCTAGAATCTTTATGAGCAGATGTTTCATTTTACTTCCATAGTCTGCATTTATTTAGTGAAAAAGTTTCTGTGCTGAAGTGACACTGTCAATTCACTGCCTTGGAAAAATGATGGAAAACCATAACCAACATCAAGAAAACATTTCCTCCCAAGCAGCATAGAGAGAATTACCTGTCACATATGACTCACAATTTCCTATCTTTTTTCAAACAGTGCCTCTTTGTTACTGACTAATTGGAAGAACAATAGTGGGCATACAAAATATTCTCAGAAAGATAATGAAAACACTGGATTCTGATTGTTCTATTAAAAATGTAGCAATTCATCATTTAGCATCATTAGTAGCTGATAACTGGGAGTGTGTCTATAATACTCATTTGAGGTTTTATTGTGTTTCAGTCAACATAAAGCATAGGTTAACTATAATAGCTGTCTGTGTTAAAATTTAGATACTGCCTGTTGAAAATGGATAGTAATTTGGTGATTATTCATATTTTTAAACATTCTGCATTACACTAAATTATTATGCAAAATTAAATTAGAGTGCATGGAGCATATGGATTTTTTGCTTTTTTATACTTATTTGTGGCAGTGATGAATGGTAGATAATTTATAACACTGAAGTTTAATAATTAAAATAACTTTTATTATTTTGTTTACTAGTTTCTTCTTTCTTCAGTCTCTTGTAATTTTGCCACATGATTAGCAACAAATTTTGCACAGCAGCACCTTCTAATAGAACGCAGCATGGACAATTTTCCATGCAGATTCAAACTCCATCTATATTCCACTAATCCCTTGATTGCTCCTGGGGAAAATAATCGGATCCCTGTTGTGTTCCTGATGCACTGAGCATTCATAAAGATAATAACAAGATTCAGTACATCCAGCAACTTAGGATATGCATCTGCTCTTTGGCCTAACTGAAAAGGGCCACACAAGAGGCCTGGTTGATCATTCATTGAAGCTTTGTCATGAATAACACAGTTTCATTTGTAGACTGTATCGACTTCCAGTGGAATTATGGCGTTATGGTATGTGAAGCTTGGCTGGCTGTCACACGCCCACCAAGCTGCTCTCTCACTCTCCCTCCTCAGCAGGACAGGAGGAGAAAATAAGATGAAAAATCTTGTGGATTGACATAAGGACAGGGAGGTTGCTCATCAGTTACCATCAAGGGTGAAACAGTCTTCACTTGGAGAAGATATATTGAATTTATTGCCAATTAATTAAGATAGAGAGAAATAAAATAAAAATTAAAAATACTTTCCCCCTACCCCTTCTTCTTCTCAGACTCAACTTCACTCTTGACTCTATTACCTCTTTTGAAGTAGTGCAGGGGGATAAGGAATGGGGGTTGCCATCAATTTATAATGCTTTGTCTCTGCTGTTCCTTCCTCCTCACACTGTTCCACTGCTTCGATGTTGGTGCTTTCTATAGGCTACAGTCCTTCAAGAACTGCTCCAGCATGGACCTTCTTCACAGTCCTTCAGGAATGGTTTGCTCCATCATGGGTCCCTCACTGGCTGCAGTTTCTGCTCAAAAGCCTGCTCCAGCATGGGCTCTCCAAGGGCTGCAGATTTCTTCAGGTCACACACACCTTCTCCACCATGGAGTCTTTCATGAACTGCAGTCTGGATATCTGTTCCACGATGGCCCTACATGGGCTGCAGATGAACAACTTGCTTCACCATGGGCTTCTCGATGGGCTGTAGGAGAATCTGTGCTCCAGCTGCTGGAGCACTTCCTCCCTCTCCTTCTTCTCTGACCTTGGTGTCTACAGGGCAGTTTCACTCACATTTTCTCACTTGTCCCTCCAAGCTGTTGTAAAGCATTTTTTACCCTTTCTTAACTATGTTATTACATACAGAGACAATGCTGGTGTCACTAATTGGCTCAGCTTTGGGCAGTGGCAGGTTCCTTTTGGAGTCGGCTAAAACTGACTCTGTCCAACACAGGGGCAGCTCCTGGTCTCTTCTCCCAGAGGTTATCCCTGCAACCCTCCTGCTACCAAAAATCTTGACAAGTAACCCAACACAGGTGTTAAACTAGCCAGCCGGCCAGGAGACTTTTCAGTTGAGAAGTCACCAATGCCTTTTCGCAGACTGCTCACTTGAAAGTCACTGGGATCCAGCTGACCTCTCAGCAGATAAGGCTTAATAAAGTGCTGGGGAAATGTCAGGTTCTTTATGAGTCCCTTATAATACACAACACTGGTATGGAATCTCTACACAAGTTTAGATGGCTTAGTACAGTTCAAGTTTGTTGTTATCTATAGCTCTCATCATAGAAAACAAGGACTTGATTACCTATCTTTCATTGGCTTTCACTGCTGGGTCAAATGAGATTATAGGGGTTTATCTGCTCACTTGGGAATAGCTACAGGTAGAAGTCTACAACAAGGCACATGTTCCTTGCTCTTGCTCTGAAATTAAATACCTAAATGTTATGGTTTAAGGATTACCAGCCTGAAAAGGAAGGACAGGTGGTGTCTGTAGGACCCTGGAGGGTCAGAGATTAGTACTGTTCCCTTTCTGGCCACAGTCTATAAAAAACCCGAGGTTTTCGCGGGCTTTTCCTGGTTTCCTGGGCTGCTTCCTGTCACATCTCGGGACGGCTGGGCCTAGCTCCACGTGTGCTCGGCAGCATCCTCCACCATCCGCTCCTGGCACCACTGCAGTCCCTGGTGATGAGTCACAGCAGTAGCAGCGGCCACGAGGCACTGCTCAGACACTTCCACTCGGGACTACTGGGATCGGGTTTTGTATATAATTATCCCTTGTCCCTTATTAATTCCCTTTTCCTTTTCCTTGTTGTTTTCATTGAACTTGTTACAGTTTTAACTTCCAACCTTGTGAGGAGCAATTTTTTTTATTATTATTATTATTCTTCTCTCTCTATTCCCTTCTCTTAATCCTGCCCCCTGGAAGGGGTAGGGGCAATAGAGAGAAAATCCTGCTCTCTTTCTCTCTGACCCTTAAACGGAGACACTAAACTGCCCTTTTTCTGTGACTCTTCTAGAGATGAGCATAACCTTAAATTTACACATAGACTTTCAGATGCCTCTGAACTGGATTTTATAGAGTAGTAACTTCAGTTTGTATTGACCTAAAAATATGGAGCTTCTCTGTATCAAATTTTCATTTACCTTAAGCTTCCTTTTTAACATACAATCTACACAGGGAAATAGGAGAAAGTATAGGAGAAACTTGTAAATTATATTTGTACATGTTTAAAGGTCTTTTAAATTGCTAGGCTGACAGAAAGAGACCTTAGTGTAAACAAGATTCTGCTTTGCTGTATTTTTGATCTTACATAGAAAAATATCTACAGAGTAGGTTTTGAAAAGCTTTTAGGGATGGCTTCTTTCTGTTCTTGCTGATGGTAGAACTTCTATTAACATCAAAAAAACTACAGATTAGGCCAGTGCAGCAGAATTTTGAAAATGTCTTCTAAATGCTACAATATCCTATTTTACATTTGATTACACAAATGAGTCCCTTAAAATTCTTAAATCTGGAATACTAGCTTCCCTTAGGGTAAAAGGAAAAAATACTATTATATGCTTTCTGTAGTCAGAGGACAGCAGAAACATGAATAATAACAAAAATAAAACAAACAACAATCACTCAGCTGTTAGGAAGGCAAACTTTTCATTGACATCAAGAAGCTTTTTTGCCTGAGGATAAGATGGACATCTATAGCCTGATTCAAAACTACTTAAAATCATTAAAAATACTCCACTAGTTGCAGTAGGTGTTAATGAGGCCAACTATGAATCTAAATTTTATATACTAACTGTTCCTCCTGGAACAACCATTTATATTCAGTATTTTGTGAGGTATGAAGTCAAAGTAATTTGGCTCCTGATATTAAACGTCAACTAAACCCTACACAGCTGTCTCCTGCCGCATGCCCACTCTAAGTGTATAATTAGAAGTAGATTTAATGTTTCTTTTGAAATGCAGCACCATGTCCTCTCTTACTCTGTAACCAGTCCCATGTTGTCGATAATTCAAATAAGTTCACAGAAGGACTGAAAGATGTAAGCACTAGATTTTAAATACTGTTTACCTTTGTGCCCTTTTGCTTCTTCATCCCTGGATCCTATACTCACAGGGATCCCATTAGCCAGCATCTTCCCTGGCATCAGCATGGCAGTAAAACTTCCTTTTTGGGTAAATTTATGTACCAGATGTATCCTTCGATACATGATGCTATTTCATTTTCTTCACCAAAAAGAAAGCATTCTGACATTAGCCCTCTTTCTGACCTGTTCATAGAACAAATAATGAAAAAACAACCTTACCGAAAAGCTCTCTCTGCCATGAGACACTTCACTCTGCCTGTTTAAATTCTTTTGTCTGAAACAATTATTGATTTGAAACATAAAATCTACCTCTTTTATTTTTTTATCTTCAAAAACTACTAATTTACTCTTTCTCTTTTAAGTGTTGCAACTGATATAGACATAATAAAGATTGATGTATTACAGATTTACATGATTCTGTTAAAGATATTTTACATATATGTGCTTGTTAAATTAAAAGTAAATTCCACAGTGTTGAAATACAGGATTTTCTTTTAAAGTATAATTAAACTCAGATATCAAATATTTGTAGGGAGGATATTAGAAACACAAGTAGAAATTGAAATGTGTACCATTCCCTAGAAAGAGAAATGTCTTACCAAAATGCGCTTTGCAAACTATCAGCATTTTAAATAATTGCAAATAAAGTGGTAATTTTCTCTTCTGGAAGATTATGTATTGTCTTGACATATGTTAAAAATAGATGGAAAATTTCAACTGAAAACAAAATAAAAGCAAATTACAAATAAATTTTCCAAAGAAAGGTGAAATTATAATATATGTTGCGTGTACCAAAATGCTAAAATAAAATGATTAAAAATATAATGAGGGAAATTAAAAAAATGTTCTGCTAACTTTTTAAATACACAAAAAATGTGTGATAGTAATTTAAAATAAAAATTTAGATAGAGTTATTGTTCTTTTTTTGTATGTATGTATGTATCTTACATGGAGGAAGACACTTTAAATCTGAAATTTAAAATGTCTTGTTACATATCTTCAGAACAAGCTTCCTTGATTTAGAAATGTCGTCTTCATTTTAATAGGGTGCAAAAAAGCAGCATATGAAATGTGTACTTGGAGAAATATTGTTAAAGTCAGCATTTTTGTTTTCTTATGGACAGAACTTCAGTAATAGTAGTAATATCATTTAGAAGTTGGGGTTTTTTGTGAACAACTTTTTGTAAAATTGAATTTTCATGACAACTCTGACATTAGCAAGTAAAAGAAACGTGACTTTGCATGCTATGTTTTGCAAAAAAACAGAATATCAATTATCTCTGCTTTACTTAGTTGTGGATTCACTGAGCGTGTATATTAAATGAAGTTCTATTCAGAAGATTTGTTTCCTAATGCAACTCCAAGCATTAGGATTTTTAGTATATTAAACTAACTTCAGTAGAAAGATAGTAGCTCTGGTTCACTTTAAAAACAAAATGCTGAAGTTAAGATCTTTATGTTTAGTTCAAATAAAACTCATATTATGCTGTTTTAAGACTTTCAAATATACATTAAAAAGTAAAAATCTCACACTATCTAGAGGTCTGCTGCAAGGAATTTTCTGTTGTTCCAATTCAGTATGAGCCTCACTAGTGCTGCTATAATGAATCTATACCGAGGTGACCTGAAACATATGGTACATACAGAAAATATTGAAAGCAATGAAAGAGAAATTCTTTGTCCAGAAATTATGAATGTAGGTAATACTGGAGTAAATGGAAGCTCTGAGTGAAAACCTTAGATCAAAATACAGCCATACATCTTCCAGAGACACGGTTCAGTAGTACACTGAGTGCCTTACACACTGTACCTTGCAGTGGCCACTCATTCTACATATTTTCTCAAAAAGGCAGTCTAGTTCACCATGAAAAGCCAAGTCTTCATCTCTTCTTAATTAATCTTTTTACCAGTCCAAAAATGCAGAGACTAAAACTTTCTCTTAGGTAAGTGCTGTGGACCCTTGTGTTTCAGCAAATGACACAGTGCTGGCTGCTCACATAAGTATACGTGTAGTTGTCTGGACTTACAGCTTGAAAAGAAGAAAAGCAAGAACATATTGTGATTCTGACTAAGAAGGAGTTCCTCAGAGAGTGGCATGGGTAAGATTTCACCCACATACACAGCTTCTTACTTTCTAGCTTTTGGTAGACAAGAAACTCAGTACTTATAAAAGTACAGATTCATCATTGGCTTCTGTAGGTTTCTTTTTTTCATGGTAGTAAATTACCAGGTGCTGGAGCAGGATCTCCTGTGTACTTCAAGTAGTAACCAGGAAAAAGCACCCTAAACAGTAAGTTCTCTGTGTTGAGAACTACTTAGAATGCATACTTATGAATATAAATTTATTGATATGTTAAAACACTGGTTAAGAGAGTAAGAATGCATTAGGAACTTGGTAAATAAGGTACGTAGCTACTATATACTATTCTGAAAAGATTCTGGAAAATATAAACCAATAATTTTATCATATATTAACATGAATTAGGGTATAAGACATACAAATATTAACTAATAGTGGAGCATTTGAATAGCATATATGAGTGATAACAATTATATCTGAGAGATGGCTTAAGATACCTTTCTCATATTAGCATAAAGCACATGCACAACATATTTTTTCCGTGTCATCTCTATGAGTAATTTTCTGTTGCAATATACAACATTTTGTCATTAGATAGTCCCAGAACATTCATAAGGAAAAGGGATGTTGTTTTCTCCTTCTGAAAAGGAGCACTAGGAAAAGTGCTCCTTATTTTGTAGCATGAGGAAAACATTTATTGCTGAGAAAAGTAGACTGTCTTGTTCGGGAGCTGCAATCACCATTGAAAATGCAATAAACATAGCGGAGGCTGTTATCTCCTGATGGCTGGGGTGCCTCCAATGTGTTCATAAGATGACATTTTTGCCATTGCCTAACTTATCCGGGAGGTTCTGTGGTAAATTATAGTGTCAAATATTTAAGGAAAGAATGTTAATGAATACCAAGAAATTATTCATGTTCACTGGTCTCACTAATCAAGCACAGGATTGCTCACATTGTTTATGTGCCACTGTATGTCCAGAGCAAGTATTCAGCTGATGGACAATTCAGGCTGAGTATATTAGGCATCTAGGCTCCTGTTTTAATAAATAGAGCCACATAACCACAAAGTGTACATGACAAGTGAGGAACTACCTAAAAAGAAAAAGGGAACTTATAGTACAAGAATAAAGATTACTTCCTTCTTCCATCTGGAACTTTGCTGTGTGATTCTGACTGTATATTAAGGCATCACTACTCATTTAACTTTCAGAATCCTGAGGTTTTTGGTGGTGGTTTTTTTGTGGGTTTTTTTTCCTGGATGTAGTATCTAACTGAGTAGTGATTGTTCTTTAAAGGTTGATATTTAGAGACGGTTTGCCCACAAAGCGAGAAACCTAAATTCCCTAACTGTTTTTGCAATTTTTGCAACTCTCTTAAAAGGTGGTAAGATATTAGCCGAGGCAAGGTTGTCTTTATTGTACAAATACTATAGATAAAATAAGATCACACACTCTCATAAGACTTAAATAAAAGTCAGGGAAGACAGGTAGTGACTATGTTTACATTGAAAATATTACTACCTTCTTTTCTACTGAAACTAAGCCACTGTGAAATGAAGAAAACAGTTAGAGAACAAATACTGAAGCAGACATTCAAGGAGAAGACTACAGAAGTCTATTATTACTTTTTGTCTAAGGACAGTCTAATAGACAAGCATTACATTGCATAAGTCACCTTTCAATAATCTGTGTGTTTGCTAAAAATCCTGTCTGCTAGTTTAAGGACATAAGAAATGCTGAAGAAGACTATCACATAACTGTATAGGTCACCATATTCTTCTTAGATATATAGGACTTTGGGCCATCACAAACTGATTTAGAGACCATTCAGAAGATTATGCTGTATGCATTAAGCAAGTGTTGGACAGCAGTTACTTCACTGATCATTTCTCTGCAAAGAAACCCCCAAACGCCCAGTTCAGCTATGGTGCCAAAGGAAGGACAAGTCAGAGTAAAGCCACGTCACACTTCAGAGTGTGTAAGTGGCACTGTGGCTCACAGTGCAATCTTACAGAGATTCAGAATTATGCCAGAAAACTCTTCAGCTCTAAGGCAACACAGATTCAGAAGGGCTTAAAGTTACCTCTTCCCGCTATCTTCTGACTTGGCTGCAAATTTTGTGTTGCGCATACTACAAAACCTCAGCCCCTGTACTAGAATATATCAAAACTGTTTATTTGCAAGTTGGAGTCAGGGCTCTAGTCTAAATTATTAAAATGCAACAGTGATACTCAAGGTTATTTAAAACAGTGGATGCTGATTGTTTCTTTCAGGCTTAGCACAAAAGCATCCTACAGCAGCATGCAGATAGGGTTAGAGTACCTTGCAGGGAGGTATCACGCCCAGAGGATCTCACCTTTGAACAAAATGAAGGGAAATGGTGCTCTTTAGAGCCTCTCCTCTCCTATTCCCCCACAGCAGAAGTAGGGATACCAGAAAGGACGGGAGAGACTGAGCCTAACGAATAAACAGATGGGTATCAGGCTGACATAAGGCCTGGAATATTCAAGTATTGTTCAGGCAGTCTCAGAGGATTTACAATGGCACATCTTTTGACATTGAGGAAGTTACAGTGAGCTCAGTGACTTATTTTTAATCTTCATTGCATACATTCCTCTGCCTGTGTTGTATTCATACTGTAATTTGAACCAGATCACACCATTTGGTAAGACAAAGTTAAAAAAAACCCAACAAACAATCAAAAACAGAGAACAGGGATGAGAGGATTTTGTTCACACTCAATATCCAGCCTTGCTATGTGATACAATTTTATGTGTGGATGTTGGTATGAGGAGAATCATATCAGGAAGATCAAATTGATTACAACATGGCTGAGAGGCTAAATTTAACTCTCTTAAATACAGTGAAACATCATTGGCTGTCAAAGAACAATGGAAGCTTATACAAACCATATGAACACATGAGCAAGAGAAATAGCATATAGAAAAATTGAATTTGAATAAGGGTAGACAAAGCCTTCGGAAATGATTTTTTGATCAAAAAGTAAATAAATGTTTTGGAGTTTGCTGTAAGTTTTAAGACTGATAGAAAAATGTTTGGTGAGATCCAGACTGGAAAAATACATCAAACATACAGATCAAGGGATCTGCAATATCCATAATTTTCCAACCTGAGAGGAATAGTTAGAAATATTAACGTAACTCTTCAGACTCTGCTTGCAAATCCAAAATAATTTAATCAACTAAGTGTTTATTATATTCATGAAAATATTGCTGCACTTAAGTGCAAGTGTATTTAAAACATATTTCTGGTCTGAAATAAAAGGAGCAATACTATTTGTTCCTTGGAGAACAGGCCTTACAAGGAGCAGCTGAGGGAGCTGGGGTATTTTATTTTGGAGAAAAGGAGACTGAGGGGAGATTTTATTGTTCTCTACAACTACCTGAAAGGGGGTTGGCTTGGAGGTTTAGATTGGATATTAGGAAAAATTTCTTTACTGAAAGAGTGGTCAAACACTGGAACAGGCTGCCCAGGGAGGTGGTGGAGTCACCATCCCTGGAGGTGTTAAAGAAGCATGTGGATATGGCACTCCAGAACACGGTTTAGTGGGCACGGTGGTGTTAGGTTGACAGTTGGACTCGATGATCTTATATAGGTCTCTTCCAACCTTAATGATTCTGTGATTTTGTATTTTCTGTCACCCCACATTCTTTTCCTGCCTTTGTCATTGTAGATTTTTCCGAATATCTTCAGAGGGCCTCATAGTTTTTGTACAATGTAGTTAAAGAATATGCCTAATGAATAACAAGATTTTTTTTATTTACAATCTCATTTGAGTGTACTTCTAAGGTTTTGTGTGTATTAATATAGCAACATGTTCATTGAAAAAAAATACCTCTGTATAAAACCTAATTCATTTTTATAGAAATGTTTCTTAATTTATATCTCAAATTGCAGATATATAATCAACTAGATTCTTATTGCATTAACAAAGATGTAATATTCCAGTGTAATTCCATTGAAGTCACTGGAAATACAATAAGGTAGTATTGGTTATATAGGCAGGCCGAGGCTCAAGCTATTAATACTACATAAGCTGTTGTGTTCTCCATGTACACCAAGATAGCATGAGGCCTGTTGTGTTTCCTCCTTCTTCCTCCTCTCCTTTTTCTCAATGTGCAGAGAGCAGCAAATTCTGTATGTGCTTTTAAGATGTCACTCCGTATTAAGGGCCAGGTCATGCCATCAATTTTTAAACACAGCTACCCACTGAGATCAATGCAGAATGCTACTTAAAATGTGACAGTAGGGTGAGACCCTATAATACCAAGAAATATCTTGACTAAAATTAAGTCTTGACTAAAAAGCCTGATTCTAGCTCCAACAGCAGTCTACTGACTTTAAACACTGCATTTAGCACATTGCAGTTCTGATATGCTGTATCCTACTGTGTTTCCAAATGTGATCATTGTTTATACTGTTTCAGATATCTAGACTTCATTCTAGTTCCTATTATTCATTAAAAAAGCAGCTGCAGCAACACCACAATTTTAATACTGAGTAAAGAACTACTAAGTGTGTAGGGCCAGGCCAATAAATGTGTTATGCTTGCATGTATCCTCGTTCTGTACCAAGTTTTATTGATCTCTATAGGACCAACAAGAAGTAGAGGGTAACTTGCATCCTCTCTTTTAATCAAAGCTACAGGACCTTATTCTAAAAGGATTTATGTGCATCTTTAACAAAACAGTAAATAGTCGAACTAGGGCCAATGGGGGTACTCAGAATTCAGAGCATGAAGCAAATGGATAAGGTCTTTGCAGAACTGCAGTCACACCATTATTTTTTCAAAGGCTTACTCTTTTCTTTGCAGCTGTTATGCATCCTGCAGAAACACTGATAGTTTATTAAAAGTAATAGTCTCTCTTATATTCTAGCATAACTGATTTCAGTTGAGAGAAATATTAGAGAGGTATCACACACAAAAAAAACCACAACAGGTAAAATGCTACAGATGCAGCTGTTGCTATATCATTACGGATAAGCCAGTCAGATCAATCATGCCAGCAACTGTATTCATCCTCTGCATTTTAGAAATTCATTTTGGTTTTAGCAAAACAGTCAAAAACATTAATTGACTTGATATTAATTTCACTCCTTTGCCTCGTCCTCATCCATTTCCACATATATATTATACTCTCTACAGGTAAAAAATGCTATGATCCATTTTCCTGGTGCAGACATGTCATTGCTTTTCCATGAATGAACAGATGAGACATTTACTCAGATATCGCTTTAACATGGAAGGAAAGAGCAAGGTATGCATTGAAAGCTTCCAACTCCCATAGTTTAGAAGTATCCTTACAAGTGTGACATTTTCAAAAACAATTTAAAAGAAGCTTTTCCAAGGTGCTTAAAGATTGCATTAAGTGCAAGATGTGATTTTCAAAAGGGCAGAAGCAGATGTAACTTCCAAGTTGCTTTCAAAATAAGGCTGAGTTATTAAATGCTAAAATCACCTCTAAAATATTATTTAGGCTGTTAAATATTGAAAAATTGTTAATTTTGAAAAAATTACCTGCCATTACTAAAAGGATAGGGTACTATGAGAAAGAGATTTTTTGACACAATTTCATGAGTTTCAGCACGTTTTCACCTAAGAAGATCTGGTCAGCCAACTATAATTTTAAGTGAATTAATGTTTTTTAAAATCTTCTTCTGGCAAATTTCAGCCTTGGGAACTTCTTCTTTCACCAAGAATGAATGAAAACCCCTAGAGTTTTGAAACGCCCTTAGAGTCAGTGAATGCAAAGCCTATCTGAAACACAGGATTAGGAATTTGAGGCCTACATTATTGTTTTAAGTGTGGAGAATTTTTAAATGTCTTCATTTTGATGCAGAATGAAGTTTGACAATCAGTATATGTGTGGCACACATTCCATAAAAATTAGACTCCTCCTGTAGCTAATCTCCAAACCTGGTTTACTATTGCTTTTAAAAAATTGAAGCACTGGTTTTGGTAGAAAATAATTACTTCTGTATCAGATATAAAACCTTTCTGTTCCAAGAAGCACAAATTCACTCTGTCAAAATCCCTCCTTCTGTGATAACACTGCAGAAAAGAACCACATTCCCATTGTAAAAAGCATTATGAACAGTCACAGGAAAATATGATATCTGTTCCAGTGATCTTAAACATCTTTCACTAAGCCAAGTTAAAACTGCTTCTTTGACCTATCACCTTTGACCTATGATAGTGATCCTTCATAGTAAAAATACCTACAATACAAAAATGGGTGGGTTTTTTCAGTATATACAAGAGGGCAAAAAGTGTCATGGATGATGGTATTTCTGAAGCCAGTTGGTTGAAGGGCAAAACATTTCATTGCCATAGACAGAACTTGGATCTGTCCTGATTTCCCTGGTTGTAAAATAAATGTATTTACAAAGTACCACAAGCATTGTTATCTTTAATGTAACATAAATTGAGGCATATACACAGAAATAACTGGAGAATTCATTCCGACTCTGCTGCATATTTTGGATGTTCCATTTATAATCCTGAAAATAACAAACATAACAACAGAAGGATATAAATAACGCTATAGCAGAAGCTTATGGAAGACATTATGCCAGGCAGCTTTCTGTACAACACTGTATCAGCTTTACTTTCTACTTGGTAGCAGAACTTCAGTTTGTAAATTATAAGAGAGATTTTATCTTCTCCATTGCCTGTGACAATATTAAATACTTTCATAGATTACTGTTAATGCATTGAAAGTTACTTAAATTACATAGCAAGGTCAGAGCTCCATGGTATCACCTAGTACACACCACAATTGCATAGTTTGACTTTTTAAAGTTGCAAATGTTGCAAGACTCAGACACCCGTAATTTGCTGTGACACGGAATTAGATGAGGTGCAATCTGACACCATGCAAATACCAATTTGTGATACAGCACTCGGGCTTCTGAGGCCACACGAATATGCAACAAGGGAACTGTCTGTAGAACTAAGCCTAAAGCAGATCGTTTGCATAGTAAAGGCACTTCAAAGGAAGACCAAAACATTCTTTCATTGTATTGTTATTTGCAATATTGAACATCATCCACCTATTTTTAAATGCATTCATTTATAGTGTTGTCACTGCAGCTGTGTGATCTCAGCTGAATTCTGTTTTGACCATAATTCCATATTAAAATTTTCCTTTATTCCCCTGACAGCAGAACTGATGTATGGTGGCAGCTACTGTCAAAAGTTTGTAAGTGTAAACATATAAATGTTGAGGGGAAAAGAAACTATGGGGAATTTCTTTTCCACTTTTAAAGGTACTTTCTACAGAAAAGACAGGCATCTGGAGCAGCAGTAGTAACAAGCAATCCAAAGGTGACTGAACTGGTGTAGGGTAATGTAGATACCAAACCTGTGCATTAGTAGAGAAGATTAAATGTATCCTATAGCAGGCTTTTAACAGCCAGAGTTAGGCTGACTAACACTGAAAGCTAAATGTTGTGTAAAATAGTAATCTTATGGAATTACATCAGCAGGGTAGATATTTGAACCACTCTGTGGTGGCTTGGTTTAGCTGGGATCTTCACTGACGTTATTTCAGCTTATGACATTATTAGAGGGAAAGTTAGTTTAAAGTTGCTGATGTGGGCCAGCAGACATGAAAAAAGCATTTAATGATTAATAGAAATCTAGCTTTCAGTAGAAGCAGGTAACTTTGATTACCCCTCTTGTTCTTGCTTACAACATGCAAAGCATAGCACAGAAAAAAAACCAAACCTTCTCATGCTGAGAGGTACAGGTATTTTGAAGGCTGAATATTCTTTTTTTTAATAAAAAGCACAGCCTTGTTAAAGTGTTGAAGAAAGACTCCACTTTTCTGGAAAGAAAAATAGGACACTGACGTTCTTGGTTGTCTGAATTTTGTGAAGAAGAGTCTTACAAAGATGTTACCAGAGCTTTTTTTTCATATCATTGCTTTTTCCTAGGATGTGAATTAAATAATTATCTCAGCTTCTGGCCCGTATAATAATGTCACCTGCTACATTTATTCTCTCTGACTGCAATGTGTTTGGAGAACACTTGAAATGTGCACAGCAGTTGGAGAACCTTGCTACACTAAGAAATTATATCTCTACATTTAAGCTTGCTGCTGCTGTACTTAAAATTGTTCAAGTACTGGCACAGACAAAAGAAAACTGTTTTCTGAAAGATTAACTTATGTGTGAATCAGACTCGATGGGAGCAAGTCTTCCTAAAATGCCTTTAGCTATCAACACTATCACATAATCCATCTTTAGAACTAATGAGAAACTAGTGTTAGCAAGATAAAGAGCATTTTTAGTCTGACTGTGCCATAGTCTGCTGTTGAGGGATTGTACAGTGGTGGCTATCATGAACACCACTGCCATCAATGGGTGAAAGAATCTCAGTTCAGTAGCTATATCTATAATGTATAAAAATGTGGCATTAATATGTGCTTTGGAGGAGTCAGAAACTTCATAGGCTTCAGAAAAGCACTTACACACACACTTGCAAAACCCCTTTGAAACTATCAAGTCTACTCATACGAGTAATTGCTCAAAGGTGAGCAAAGCATCTTGTCATTGCCCTTTGGGACCAGTCCCATGAAAGGCCTATGGAGTATTTCAATAACATTGGCATGCACAGTGTGTGAAAAGCCTTGAATATCAGCTTACCTCAATTCGCCAGAAGTTTTTAGACTTACACATGCTGCATAGCTAGACTTTCCCCTCTCCTTCTTGTTTTTTCTTATCTTCTACTCCTTTCTCCTGCCATATGCCACTAATGCTATCAGAGGCCATGAGGGTAACTCACTTCTAGGCTCAGATATTGCAAAGTATAGTAAATGATCAAAGCTCAGGGTCAGTGGGACACCTGGTTGGCTTTGATCACCATCATTAGTTATGACAAGCAGGAATCCTCCTTGTCCTCTCAGAAAAGTGTTCACGCTGGTGGTGTATTTATTTTGGTTTCATACTGAGTACAAAAGTAGACTTGTGATTAAAAACTGCAGCATTCTGCTGGAAAGCAAAACTACCTCAAAGTGATGGGAATGGAGTGCATGTACCTTAAAAATGAAAAATACAGTATGATGCTTTTAGTCGACAATGTCCTTGTCAAAAAACCTGTCCAGAACAAATATGCGTAGCTGTCTGATAGAAGGATAAAATGCAAGAGCTTTAGACAGAAAGAAAATAGACAGCTCACAGTCTGTTTTTCAACCCTGTTGTCCTGTTAGCTCATAGTGCTTTTTCAGGTTAGAAACATCTTCTTGTATTATTTTATATCTCCTTTTCATAAGTGTAAAAGTAAAGTAATACTCCGTTACAGACCAATTTATCAAATAGTTAATTTCTTCTGAGTTTTCACCTGTGATACATTGGCTCATTCCCTGCAGACTGAGTATTTCATTTTTCTTCAGAAAATATTGTGAAATCTTGGTTATCCTGTGCGTTTTACATATGAGTATCTACACTAGTTTAGATTCCAAGTTTTTTATTTTATTGTAGTCTTGTATCAATTATTTCCATAGGTGAATTATTATCACGAGGAAAGTAGAAAGCAGTTTTACTTCTTCCACCTCCTAATTTTAATTTACTTTTTTTGTTCTGCAGTATTAAAAGGGATGGGGCAGAAGTGTCCTGTGGTTTTTTAACATTTCACTTGCTCATTTTAATTTTCTTTCTTTGATTTTAATTTATTTTCCTCTCTCTAATGTTTTATGTTCCAAATTCAATTGTATGCAATTGCATGAAAGTAACAAACGGCATGGAAATTGGGAAGAGTAGATAATAAGAGGAAAATTCACAACAAGCCTAGGTGGTAAATTATCCATGAACAATAAAAAAACTGGACTGTTCTGGTCTAGTGATTTTCTATCAGTTGTCTGATATTCAGCGGAATACTTAGATGATTTTAGGAACCCACTAAATAGATGTTCTGAATTACCCTTTGAAAGAATCTTTCTCTTTATCACTCTCTCCCTTCTCCCTTCTTTCTCTGTCTTCACAAATGCACATATGCGCATGTACACACGCTCATGCACACACACACACACGCATACATGTATGTGTAATAGCAGATAAAAACTAGCTTCCAGATTTTAACATTTCTAAAGCAGCTAGTCTTGGTAATTTAGCATGTTGTTTTTGTATTCCAAAGTACAATTTCAAATATTTCAGATGTGGACCATTCACCAATATGTTGGTTTCATTAAGAGTTTATCACACCTCTGAACAATGATGTTTGACTGCACTTCGTTCTGACAACAGACATAAATGCCTACATGACTGTTGGCCAACTTTGAAAATCAGAGCTTGAAATTTGGGCTCCTAGACATTCTCTGGTCACCTTCACTTTATATTACACAAAATATGTTGTGAATGAGCACCAGTAGGCCAGTGCAAACAATCTGCTCAATCTGCTTTCACACAATCCATTTTTTCTTTGGAGTTCATTCTGCTAGGATTCTCTTGAAAAGCTTCTTCGTTCTTCCCATGGTAAGTTACAATCTACTTCCTTCTTGCTTACTTATTTCCCCTAAATCCTTCAAGAAACATGTTTTCCAGTTTGGAAACTCAACAGTTTTGGTTTTCTTTACCAGTTGACTTCTGAAAAAAATGACGGAGTATCTAAGTCTGAAAAAAATCACAAAATAACCCTTTTTTCCACCCAAGAATCCCTTATGAACCTTGTGAGATAACGTTTGTTTAAACTGAATAGAATGTAATGTTAAATATACCAAAGTTTTATATATTTTGAATTTGTAATAGGTAATTTGAATGATTATTTTCAAGTTAACTGTTAATGTATTGCAGTATGAATCACAACAGAACATACCAGGCAGTAAATAGATTTGAAGTTGAAACCATTCATAATAACTTAGAGAGAGGTTAGTGGCCTTTATAGATTATCCTATGCAGTAAGAGGGCTAAAGATACTTATTTCTGAACAAATTTGAGATTTCTCTTGCATTATAAATATCACTTTCATCTAGACTATACAACCCACATTAGCTCCTCAGAAACTCACTTTGCTGTCAGAGTGTTTAACTCATCATGTTTCTTGGATGTTCTTTGATAGTTCTTGTTTGCACCGTAGAGCCACCAAATAAAATGTCGACACTGAACAAACACATGGTTGGCTGACTCTGGATGAACATAGCCTAAATGGAAAAAAGATATTAAATATAAATGAGGAAACAAATATGACTTTCTCACAGCTACTCCAGAGTGCACAGGTAAAGCTGAAACCAGAATCCAGCTCAGCTGCCCTCTACATCATTGCATTTTGTGTTCTGTCCCACCATTCACCTATGCGAGCTGCATTCTAGGCATTGCCAAAGTTGGTCATGTATTTGGGAACACTGTATGTGGTCTGAATTCATTAAAAGAACTTTCCCAACACCTGTCTGGATTTTTATTAGGCATGCAGAGTATAAATTAGTGATCCTTGTTCTCATAAATCACCGAGGTGAAGGGCTCCAGAGCAGAGGATCACACCAGGGGACCTTGCTGAAGTAGCAAAAGCGGCTAAATGGTGGAAAAGCTGAGGAAAAAAAACCAACACACTAGCAGGAAGGCAAAAAAGCACAGGGAGAGAGAGGGTGCCCCAGCCCACCCCCACACCTCCTAAGAGGGAAATGTGAGCTCCTGAGGGCGGTCAGCGCTGACTTGTTGTGGGCTAGGACAAGAGTGACGGTTAAGACCCTCAGGTAGAAAAGCAGCCCCCAAGGAGCATGAGCGATCAGGGCGTGGCATGGCAGTTTGAGCAGGGAGGACACAATCCCTCTCCTTGCTGTAGAAGCAAATTCGACTTGTGGTCATCACCCTCTCAGAAGAGGAATAGAAATAGTGACCAGCCGTTCAAAGATCAGCACCAGGAGGAGTGTGGCGTCTCAGACGGAGCTCCCGTTCAAAGATACTCAAGTCCAGGTCTCTGGCTGCAGGGAGAACCTGAGTTTGTCATGCCTACAGAAGGTCAGCAGTGACACCACCTGTGTGAGGTGCGACCAGGTGAACGGTCTGCTCCACCTGGTGGTTGAGCTAAAACAGGAGGTCGAAAGGCTAAGTAGTATTAGGGAGTGAGAGAAGGAGATTACTTGGTGAAGCCACACCCTGAGGCAAAGACAGGAGATGGAAGCTCCACAAGAAACACAGGATCTCCTACTCTCTTGCCACCAAGCAGAAGGAGGGGACCTAAGAGATGAAGGGGAATGGAAGCAGGTGTCGCTTGTCGTGACAGGAAAATGCCCTCCCTGCTTCCCTCACCTTCCCGGTTGCCCTTACATAATAGATATGGGGCTCTGGATCTTGAGGGCCAGGCAATTGAAGATGTTGAAGAAAACCCATCCAGGGGCTTGCCTAGGGTCAGTCAGTCTGCCCCACGTATTAAGACTGCACCAGTCAAGACAAAAAGGAGCGTAATTGTTGTAGGTGATTCCCTTCTGAGGGAAATGGAGGGTCCATTATGCAGAATGGACTCATCTCACAGGGAAGTCTGCTGCCTCCCTGTGGCCCTGGTTAGAGATGTTACCAGGAAACTCCCTACTCTGGTATGGCCCTTGTCACGGAATCGCACCAAAATGGCTACACGTACACAATTAATGAACTCAAACAAGCTTTTAATCTGCAACTGAAATGAAGCAGACAAAACTTCATTCACAAAAACAACATCCCATTGACATTCAACAAATACAAGTTCGATATGCTGGTTGGGAATATTACCAGACACGGCTGAGTTAAGAATTCTTAAGTTTTTGGCCAAACGATCCAAAATGTGCACTCACTCACTCACCAAAAAGGGAGGGCTCTCAATCTCAAGAAGTTACCTTAAGTAGCGTCCCAACTCAAGGGGAGAGTCCCCGACTGCAGACCCGCTGCTCCGAGGAGGACCAACTCAAATGAGTCCTCCAGCGGGGCCCCATTTATACCCTGGTCGAATCTGATCTGTGGTCAATACATGGTCGTGTAACCCCTTACTGGCTGAGGACCCCAACTTTCCCGCCTTTGACCCACACTGTGAGGACCAGACATGATCTGTGAGGGGGGAGGCAGTCCTGGCGCCACCAGGCCCAGAAACTTTAGCACTGTCTTTGTTGGGGTTTTCTCAGGTCTTCAGTAGGGTGGGTGCATCTGCCACAGCCCTCTGATTATTATCCGCTGTTGTTCAGGTTGGTAGCGATGAGGTAGAACAGTGGAGTGCAAAGGCAATCAAGAGGGACTTCAGGGAACTGGGGCGATTGGTTGAAGGATCGGGAGTGCAGGTAGTGTTTTCCTCAATTCCCTCAGTAGCAGGGAAGAATACTGGTAGGAACCAGAAAACACTCCAGATCAACACACGACTCAGAGGGTGGTGCTATCGGTGGAATTTTGTTTGTTTTTTTTTTTTTATGTTGGGAAGGTTTATACAACACCGAGCCTTCTGGAAACTGGTAGAATTCAACTTTCTCAAAGGGGTAAAAGGATCCTTGCACATAAGTTGCCAGGGCTCATCAATAAGGCTTTAAACTAAATTTGAAGGGGGGTAGGTGGTAATACGAGGTTCACGAGAGATGAGCCAAGAAGTAGCAAGAGGCGAGAGAATCTTTGGGAGCAGACTGGCCAACTTGGTGAGGCAGGGTTTAAACTGAAAGACTCAGGGGGGGGGATCCAAAATGGCATTGCTCATGCCATTACATCCAATAGGGGAATAAATCAGGCCAACCAGAGTAGTGTAAAATGTGCCTCTGCTGTCTCTCTAAATGAGAATGGAATGCCCAACCACCTAAATTGTATGTACACTAACACACACAATCTTCAAAAAAAACAGGAGGAACTGGAGCTCCAAGCCCAGTCAGAAAGTTATGATATCATAGGAATAATCGAAACATGGCGGGACAACTCCAGTCACTGGGGGATCAGGATTTATGGCTATAGGCTATTTCATAAAGACAGCCAGGGTAGAAGAGGTGTAGGAGTCACACTCTATGCTAAGGAGAATCTTAAATGTATAGAAGTCAACTATGGTAACTGTGGAAGCCCCATTGAATATGTCTGGGTCAAAATCAGAGGGGTCATCTCCCAGGGAGACCTTACAGTAGGCATCTGTTACTGACCCTCAAACCAAGACAATGAGACCAACGAAGCGATACTCAGGTCAATTAAGCAGGCTTTGGGTCAGCAAAACCTGGTTCTTATGAGAGTCTTTAACTACCCAGGTATCTGCTTGAAAAAAATACAACACAGCAGTTCACCATCCCTCAAGTTTCTGGAATGCTTAGAGGACTCCTTCCTCATACAAATGATAGATGTGCCAACTAGGAATGGGGCACTGCTGGACTTGCTGCTCACTAACCAAGAAAACATGCTTTGTAATATCTTGGTTAGGGCCAGCCTTGGCTGCAGTGATCACAACATCATGGAATTTGGGATACTGCTGAGCACGCTGAAGGTTAGTTCCAAGACAAAGTTTTTAGACTTCAGGAAAGAAACTTCAGCTTGCTTAGGGCTCAGCTGGAAGGGTTCCCATGGGAACCTTCTATGGAGGATAAAGGAGCTAGTGAGAGCTGGGAGCTTTTCAAGAACACTCTCTTAGATGCACAAAACCAGTTCATTCTCTCTATAGGCAAGGAAAGCAGGCGGAGCAAGAGACCCCCTTGGCTTAACTGTGAGCTGCTGGGTCTGCTCAGAATGTAAAGGGAAATGTACCAGAGTAGGAAAAGTGAAACATCACCTGTTGAAAATTACAAAGGCATTGCCAGGGCATGCAGGGATGCAGTTAGGAAAGCAAAAGCTCAGCTTGAACTGAAATAGGCCAGAGATCTCAGAAACTTCAAGAAAAGATTCTTCAGATATATTATCAGCAAGCAGAAACAGAAGGAGAATATTGGCCCACTATTGAACAGAAGAGGTGAACTTGTCACCAACAATGCTGAAAAGGCAGAGGTCCTCAACACCTTCTTCACCTCTGTCTTTACCAGTGCTGCTGGGTCCCAGACATATCGAAGCAGACACAGACCTGCCATCAGTGAATGAAGAGCTGGTGTGTCAACTACTACAGGAGCCTGAACCATATAAATCGATGGGCCCAGATGCCATCCACCAAGGGTGTTAAGAGAGCTGGCTGATGTTGTTGCAGACCTGCTCTCCAAAATCTTTGAGAAGTAATGGAGATTGGGAGATGTGCCCAAAGACTGGAAGAAGGCTAATGTCACCCCTATAACAAGGTTTCCAAGGAGAAAGGCCCATTAGCCTCACGTCAATCCCTGGGAAGATTATGGAGCAAATCCTCCTGAGTTATATCGCCAGTAAACTGGGACACCTGATTGGAAAAAGCCAACATGGATTCACCAGGAGAAGTTCATGTTTAACAAATCCGATTGCTTACTATGACGGAGTGACCCATTTGGTTGATGTGGGGTGAGTGGTGGACGTTATCTACCTGGAGTTCTCCAAGGCTTTCAACATGGTCCCCCATAGCCACCTCCTTGAAAAACTGAAATGTAAGTGGTCTGTGTGATGGATGTGGAACTGGCTGATGGACTTTTCCCAGAGGGTGGTAGCAAATGGTTCATTCTCTAGCTGGCAACCAGCTGCAAGTGGGGTCCCTCGGGGATCAATATTGGGCGCAACATTATTTAATATCTTCATTAGTGATCTGGTTGTTGGGATCAGGATCTCCCTGATGAAGTTTGCTGATGACACCAATTGAGTGAGGTAGTTGACACTCCAGAAGGGAGAGCCACCCTCCAGGATGACCTTGACAGACTGGATGAGTGGGCTAGCAGGAACTGTATGAAGTTCAACAAGGATAAATGTAAGGTCTTGCATCTGGGAATGCTTACTCCAAGAGTACAGCTGAGACTGGGTTCCACCTGGCTAGAGAGCAGCCCTGTGGAAAGGGACCTGGGGAGTCTTGGTGGATGACAAGCTCAACATGAGCGAACAGTGCTGAAGCTGTAAAGAAAGCCAACAGAATGCTGGGTTACATTAAAAAAGGCATCACAACTTATAACTCATTATCCCTCTCTACTTGGCACTGGTCAGACTACACCTTGAGTACTGTGTCCAGTTTTGGGCCCCGCTACACAAAAAAGATTGGAACAGGGACAGGTTGGAAAGGGTCCAGAGAAGGGCGACGAGGATGATCAGAGGACAGGAAGATCTGCCATATGAAGAAAGGCTAAGAAAACTGGGCCTGTTCAGCCTTGGGAAGAGAAGGCTTAGGGTAGACCTTATTACCATTTACCAGTACATAAAGGGCGGCTACCAAGAAGATAGAGACTCCCTTTTCACAGGAGTCACATGGAAAAGATAAGGGGTAATGGACACAAGTTGCTTCCGGAGAGATTTTGACTGAACTCCAGAAGAAATTTTTTTGCCATGAGATCAATCAGACATTGGAATAATCTCCCAGGGGAAGTGGTAAAATCCCCTACACTGGTCAGCTTTAAGAGTCAGCTTGACAGGGTGCTGGCTCATCTCATTTAAACTATACTTTTACCTCAAGAGGTTGAACTAGATGATCTTTGTGGTGCCTTCCAACCTGGTATTCTATGATTCTATGATAAATGGCCATGCGTTTTTCAAACTGCTCTGGAAAAGAACTGAAGAAAGGTTGTCTGCTTTCTACAAACTGATCTGATGCTACTTTAAGCTACACTTCTTTTTTTCATTCTGTGTTGGTTGAGATTTCATTTAGTTGCAACAACATGATACTAATGCTGCAAACATATGGATGTTTACGGCAGCATGTTATTGACAAATTCTCTAGACTGATGATTTATTATGTACATGAATGGACAACACTTGTTCTGTTTATGAAGCCTATTTTCTCAACTCTGCTCCTCTGGGAGAGACATGCTGTGCACAAACAGATACATGGTTTGTTTTATCCAATTGAGCCTTCTACAGACACAAGTATTTCATTTTGATTTGTCTGATTTAACCCCTTCAGTCTGTTCTTTGAACTACAGGTATGCCATTCCAAACGGAATTACACTTAAAAACATAAGTAGTTCTCAAGAAGGAGAATACTGGGGAAAAGAACTATTCCTTAAACATTATGCTTGTTGAGAGATTTAAAATGTTGCCTGAACATGGCATGTTCAACCTTGTTGATGGCATTTTTAATGCAGATGAACATTGGTGAATATGTAAATATTCAAGTGGCTCACCTGAACTTGCCCTGCTGATGCTACTAAAGTCAGATTTGGTAGGATCAGATCCCCCCGTCTGTTAGAAATGTAAAGGATCACAAAGTCTGCAAAAGCTGTGTACTTCTGGCATGCTGAATAGTGTTTTCCAAGAGGACTGGTATCTATAATCGCCCTCAAAGTTTGAGGTTCATCAGATAATCTTGAATTCCCAGAAAACAAAACATGCTGTCACTGCCTAGAAAGAATCATCTAATATTGTGAAGTACTATGCAGGTGCTCTAGCTAAAAGTGAAATGCTTCATTCACTTTTTATAAAGTATTTATTTTTGGTACTACAAAATTCTCTTTTCTTTCTTACATAGCTGTTTCTTTCTGTGTTTCAGTGGAAAAGAGTAAGATTCTTGAGTGACATAAGATCAGATGCAGAAAGTCCTCAGGGATATTTCTTGTGAAGTCTTCTGAAATCATATGCTGGCAAGTACAAGAGATATCTCACTGCATAAGGAGAAGTGAAGTTACCCTTACTGCAAGCATAATTTAACATACTGAATGTAATACCTTGACAGCTGCCATTATGAATAATTAAATAATGTAATTACTGACTTCTCAGGTTGCACTGCACAACACTGCTTACAGTACAACCTTTTAGGTAAGTCCATAGCATCGTCTTGGCTGGATTTCTAATGTACAATCTTGCCCAATCTGATTTCCACATTATTCTTCAAGTACAAACCAGGACACTTTTTTTCAGTCTTTTCATTGTGCACATTTGCAGATTTGAAGATAAAAACTTTGGCTTCAGCTTATACTTTCTTTGGAACTGGGACATGAGGTAAATCCACTAGTGCATTGCAAAGCTTCCAGGCTCCACCAGGATTCCTCCTGGGACACATCCTGAGATGACTCCTGCAATTAACACAGTGAAAATGAGAGAATGTTTTTGTATCTTAACAAAAAGAATAAAGGAATGTTTGGGTATTTTTCTATAAATATATGGCAATATAAGTATATTTCCAGAAATATATGGTAGTATAATTACTATAACATATGGTGTATAAGTACAGGAAATAGTGACATCACAATATAACACACATCTACAAATCAGAAACATTATTAAAATCTTAAGGTTCAGCATTCTTTTATTCTGATTACAAACCTAGTATCTCCAAAAAAATGGGATTATCTTTTTGAAGTCATCTTTACAAGGTATCTTTGTTTGCAAAGGTGTTATTTTCAGATTCTTGCAGATTTTTTGAATGTCAATGTGTTTTCTGCTCTGTCTTTAACATTAGCAATCTATGGAATGAACACAAGTGACTCATCAACCTACAGAGAGCTTTAGCCCCAGAAGTTTCTAAATTTTAAAATGTTTCTGCTCTCTTGTTTCTACAATAGTATATCATGTGAAAAATATCATTTTTACTGGCAGTTCACAGCTCTCACCATGCAACCCAAATGATTGTCCCATCAACTGAACAAAAGAGGCTTGAATTTAGTTACAAATTCAATCATCAATGTCCAATCTGTGATTTACTTCAGGCAATCTCTTACAGCAGGATTTATGCTATGTAACTCTGGGAAGTGGGATATCCAAGACTATCATCAGCTTTGCATATCTAAGCTAGGTTTTACATTGGGATACACCATGTTCTAAAACTGGTGAAATGAATTAAACTTTAGTGGATCCTTTCCCCCTACATTGACGGTATGCAGAACCCACAGATTGCTCTAATTGATTGACTTTTAGATTGGTCAAAATAAATGAAATGTGCCCAGCCCTAAAAAGCCATCTCTGAGTCTCTGCAAGGGAATAGGATAAAAATTTGATTACAGGACCAGGACCCAGAGATTATAATGAAAATATCTGTCTGCTGTTTTGTGACAACTATTGCATGAAAGTTATGAAGTGACAGAAATAGAGGTCATTCTGTCAGAATCTTAAAATGTGCAAGCTGAAGGCCCTATTTGTTGTTCTTTTTTAGCTGTCGTTTTAAGACTAGCTCAGTTTTCAGTGCATTTTTCTTTTTATGAGAAGGTGTCAGCTGCAAAAGGTGGTCTTAGATAGATACCAGTGCTTGAACTTAAAAGGATGTTGAAGACATGCATACATATGAACACACATATATAGATATATATGTGTATGTTCATATATAAAATGAATATACAGATGGAAAACAAAAGTTACAAAATAATATAAAGATTTACATTTTCACCAATGTTTCAAGATATAGTTTTCTATGATGAGTTTATAAACTTTTGATGTAGTCTGTGATTTGAATGAAAACTCTTGATTTCCACAAAGGCAGGAAACAAGAAATGCATAACTGAATGATTTATGGTTGTTGATCCCCCAGAATTAAATTTATGTTCAATATTTTGCTCAAATCTGTTATGCCTTACACATGTAAAAATAATGAACTATTTTAAAAAATAATTTTCCCTTTTTTAAATTGGCTATATTTGCACAACACCAACATTTTCTCATATATTAGAAGTCTGAATTCACACTGAAGTGCACTTTAAAACCCTTAAGGAGATATAATACATGGATTGACTTTTTTAAGAGTATAAATTTACTGCTTTTCACTAATTTTATCACAGATTGATAGTAAGTGAATTTAGAGTAAATTCAAGTAATTCTGAGGAGTTTTACTTAAAAATCAGCTTTTCGTTTGTTTTAACATTTTGACTGTATTTGATATTTCATCCTTCCAAATTTCACCTGAAAATATGTAATGACTAAAAAATTGACCCTGTGAAAGCTGATCAGTGCTTTCTAGTTGGTTCTGTATTAATAGGCTGTTCTGCTTCCTAAAAAAATATTTATAAAGACACAGTGATTTGCATGCATTGATATATCACATTTTTTTTGAGAGGCATGCCTAATGTGTGTAATTTTTGTATTTAAAGGCATAAAATTTTGAGAAGGACTAATTATATCCTCCATTATCTCTTGATGACAGAGTATCAACAATCTATTTTAAGTGACAAGCAATTTATAGAAGCTTTGCCACTTCTAAATGTCAGTTAAAAATAAAACTAATCTCTTTTAGTTTATGGATTTCAGGAAGGCATGAAGGATTGGTGCTAAAAACCACTGAAAGAATAACTATGCATTTGAAGCTATGGAAAAACTAAATTTGAAAGTGTTCAGGTACAGTGAATTCTATTAAAACCTCAGTAAATGTTACGTTAAAATGGCAGTGCAGAAAGTCTTTTTAAGGCAGTGGACAACAGCAGACACTGCCAATCCATGAAGTATTGGATATTGAATTTTTCATGATGCTTACTGTAATATTCAGTTCTGATTATCCACTCAGCAGCTGCAGTATTGATAGAGATCTTGATATCTCAGCACATTCTTATTTTTCTACTCAGCACTTCCTGTGTTAGAAATTTTCTGTCCCAGAATAATACATCAAAAATTAGATCCATTATTTTCACTTATCAAATAGATCAGTAGGTATACCTGCCCAATGACAAATACGTTTCATGTATCTTAATATTTGTCTGTTTACCTCAGACTAAAAAATCCTTTGAAAATCATGTTGTTTTATTCATAATAAATGCATAAGCACTCTCTGCTTATTTCTTGAATACCTTGCAGCATTTAAGATGTCTTCAGATGCTAATATTTGGACAACTGAATTAATCCCTTAATTTTCTTAGAAAAATTTAACATCCAACAGTGCACAAAACAAGTTTTAACAAATTAGATCTAAATCTTTCTAATACATAGTGACTTATCCTTATTTATTTACTTATGTATATAATGAACATAAGGAGTTATATGATCCATAATATTTCTAAAGCACAATAAAACTGTGAGTGAAACATCCATTTTCGTAATATAGCTACATGTGTACTTTAGGATGAATAATTAATTATAATATAAACTCTCATAACATAGTGATGCTGATATCATTTGCGTTTGTGCGTACTACTGCCTTTATGGCATCCAGAAAGTACACATCGGGAGACCTAAAGTTCAAAGGTAATTGCAAACCTATCATCCCTCCCTGACTGCTTTAAACATGTAATTCAAAAAAAATGCTACTAATGAATAAGGAGGTACAAAGAAAGTCTGAAGAATACTTTCTTAATGTCCAGACAGCCAGAAGACATGTTCCTAATGCTAGATGATCACACCTGAGAGCAGTCTGAATCTGAGAACCTTGAACACTGGATTTTCTCCATTCTGTGTCCTTAAGGACCTAGACCTTTCTGATAGCTTTGTCATTTAAAAAACCTTCATAAATCTTTAACACATTAATTTGAGTGTTTGGCAATATTTGAATATCATTCTGCCCATTTTGCAGACCATATAGGTAACATCATGAAGCAAATCTGGATTAGAGTTCTCTCTAATCCAGTCACATACCTGTACTGTAAAGCATCTAATCAAGCCCTTGTCATTACTTATTGCCATTGCTGTCTTGATTGGTTTTTCCTAGCACATACACATTCTCCCCTTTCAATTCAAACTCTGGACATTTTAGCATCTGGTTTTTAAGTGAATTATCCATTCTCTAGATTCCACCAGTAAGTCATCACATGACTCATCACATTCACTCATCACATGAACTGGAAGTGGCTTCTAATTTTCAGTTCTGTCTCCTCCTTCGTTCCTCCTGACATTTATCATAGTACTGACAATTTCTCAATAATTTTAGTTATACCATTATTCCACAATCCATACATTTTCTTCTAAACTGTCTTTTCTGGTTAGGAACATTCATTAATTAATGGAGTCAATTCTTTCTCCTCTGTATATCCTCATTAAAGTATTTTTTATATTTACTTTCAAGATACCAACCACTTTAAATTCATTTTAAAAGCACCTTCAGTAGTCATCAAGCAGCTAACCACATGGCCCTAGGATCTTATTGGAATAGCAATTTTCATTTCCCTTTGAGTTTCCTTTCTTGCCCCCAGTCATGCAGGGATCTTACCTAGACAAGCAGGGTCTTAATTTTGGCACATTTAACAGTTGGTATGGTACAGACTCTAGACTGAGTTCTCTCTTCAGCATAGAGAAGAAGCATGCTGAAGTAATGCTGAATCCACCACCTCCCTGGGCAGCCTGTTCCAGTGTTTGACCACTCTTTAATTAAATAATTTTTTCCTATTATTCTATCTAAACCTCCCCTAGTGCAACTTGAAGCCATTGCCTCTTGTTCTGTCACTAGTTACATGGAAGAATAGCCCTACCTATTTCCTATTTTACCTATGGAACTAATATTTTTGTTCCACATTCATAAGAAGTTAAAATATCTCCTATTCTGGACGTTAAAATATAATAAACAACAGAGTATTCGGTGATTAAAAAAAAAAGGAAAAAGTTAAAATAATGACAGTTCATAATTTGAACTGCAATAAACTTCACTCAGTTCAGTTCAGGTAACCGGCTGAAGAAATATAAATACATATAGTGTTTGGCTTCGTAAACTTTTATTGCTGAAACAAGGTTAAAACTAAAATTGCATGCAATAACCCTAATCAAGAGTGAATGTGAATATACTGTAATCTGTTAACTTTACCTGTATATTCAATATAGATTCTTCTTGTCTGTATTATTCACTTGTGCTCAATTAAGATTGTTCACTAAGATACCAGGAAGGATGAACTATTTTCTAAAAGTGACTGTCTTTCTTCATTGACTAGAAAGAGAGGGGGTCTACATTAAGAACTTTAACTAGACATATAATTTTTATATAGCTAATGGTAGAGACAAAATCTGTCCCATTATTAGACTAAATCTTTTTTTTATTTGTTCTTAATATGGTATGAAAAACTAAATATAAGTTATTTTTCTCACAATAAAAGGTTATATACCTATGTAATATACATTTTAGTGTGATATCACAGTTTTTATTTATTTTCATCTTAGCACTTATGGTGGGAAATGTTATTTTAGTACAGGAGATAACAGAATTTTTACATAAATGTTAGGTACATGTACTCATCTGCTGTTTAGGGCTAGCTTCTAATTATATCAGCATAACCATATGCAACTATTGACCAATTCTTTATGCCTATGCTATTTAAACATCACTGATATTTTGAAACAATCAGCTGCTTTCAATTTTCTTAGCTGTTAAGTAGATTCAGGGTCCTACACCTCACTCTTTCTCCTTGTATCTAACTCCTTGATACCTTAGGTAATTACTGTATTTGAGAGTTACACAAATCTACTTTGGGAATTGTTTTGTTAGGAAGGACTTGAATTTAGAAAAAAAATACTGAATGGTGTTAGCCAAATTCAAAAGGAAGGAAACAATTCTAAAATTATTAAAGAAGTAATTTCATTTCTGCTGTAAATTCTTAAAGGGCCAAAGTTTTTATTCATGTGAAGAAAGCAATGTCATATCTAATACACAGCAACTATAACACTTCTCAGAGCTTTACCAGAAGCGAAGATGGAAAAACAATGGCATGAAAGCAAGTTGGAGGTCAGTTACTAGTGGTGTATTGCTGGGCTCCATAGTAAGGCCAGTTCTCTTTTACAGCTTCATTAATGACTTGAACGAGGGGCAAAGCACATCCTCAGCAAGTCTGCAGTTACAAAATGGAAAGGAGTTGCTGATACACCAGGGAGTGGTGCTGCTGTTCAGAGACCTAGGCAGGCTGGAGAAATGGGCTGAAAGGGGTATCATGAAGCTCAAGGGGAAATGCAAAGTCCTGCTCCTCAGGAGGAATAACTCCGGTCAGAGGGGGGAAGCATCTTGGAAAGCAGCTTGGCAGAGAAGGACCTTGGGGTTCCGGTGGCCACAAGTGGAAAATGAACCAGCAACATACCCTCACAGCAAAGGTGGCCAACAGCATCCTAGATTACATTAGGAAAAACATTGACAAGTCAACAAGGTGATTTTTATCCCCTCTACTCCTCCCTTGTGAGACACCTCTGGAGTGCAGGGTCCAGTTCTAAGAGAACAGAGCATCTTTTGTTTGAGAAAAGACTATGAGAACAAGCATGGTTCAGTCTGGAAAAGAAAAGGCTCAGCATGATTCAGTTAATATGCATAAAGTCCTGATAGGAGCAAATGATGGTGCTTACTGGTAGGACAAGTGGCAATGTATACAAATTTAAAAAAAAAAAAAAAAAACAAAAAAAAAACAAACAAAACAAAAAACAGGAAAATCCATCAGAATGTAATAAAACACTTTTTCACTATGAGGATGGCCATACACTGGAAAAGGTTTCCCAGGTAGGCTGTGGAGTCTCCGTCCTAGGAGGCATTCAAAACATAACTGGACATAGTGGAGGACAACCTGCTGTAGCGGACTCTGCTTGAACAAGAGGGTTAGACTAGATGACCTCATGAAAACCCTTCCCACCTTAAACATCCTGAGAAATAGGGCTTTATGGTTTTCTGAAAAAAAAATTCTGCTATGGCACAAACATGTCATTAGCCAGGACTGTTCTATAGTCTCAGAATGGTTGAATGCCACATTTGGATCTTTAAATATATATTTTGACCATTCCATTTAAACTTAAGTAAAATATTTTAGGGTTTCTAAATACAATTTCCAAATGTGAATTTTTGAAGAAATCCATAACAAATGATAAAAAGAAAAACAAGTCCATAAGTTATTCAAAAGAGCAAATAAAAGGATCATTCTTAACACTGAAAAGATCCCAAACTTAATATAGCAAAGTCATTTTATGGAAATTCAATTTTAATCCTCTCAATGCCAAAATTCAATTTTGTTTCAAGAAGGCAGACTTCTAAAGCAGGCTTTCCTGAGTAGTTTTACCATCTCTGATTTCAAATATAAAATAATTTTTCTTTTCTGGGTGGTGAAGTGAAGCAAATAAAAGTAAAAAAAAAAATCTAAAAAAATTTTTTTCCATGGTTCATAAGTTCTCCAGAAGAACTGTTAAGATTGAAAGGTTTATAGAATATCTAAGCTTACAGGTATGGAATACAATTTTATGAATAAGATTTATAGCATTCATCCTTTTTCTATAATGTTCAAAGTATTCTTTATTTTTTGATCCTAGAAAAACTAGAAAGAGAAAACAAAATCTTGACTCTTCTGAGATGAGAAACAAAACACCCTAAGAAGGTTGGATTTCACCTAGAGGTTATCACTTGCAGTTTGTTTAGCTCTTCAGCTACTCTATGAATTGTTCTTAGAAGTGGGAAGCTTTCAGGCCATTTTTGCCCTAGGCATAGATACACTGAAACTCAGTAACTTATATGAGGAATATCTGTGTATATTCTTTGAGAAAGGAGGAAGAATATTAATATGTATATTTTAACACACATATATCTTTCTGTAGCATTTTAAAATTAAAAGAAATTTCTATAAACTCAAGAAGAGGTTAGCTCACCTGAACTAGAAGTATATACTGGCAAAAAAGCTTTTGCCTTACAGCACTGATAATATACTGCACTGAAGATACGTCACCTGGGGAGAGGGGGAGGGCGAAGGTGTTTCATTTGCTGGTTTTTTTTAATTGATTTTGTTTCCATTATGGATGAAGCCTTTTGACTTAAAAAAACCCTTACAAATTTGCATAAAATTATTCTTGTCATCTCATGTTAGGTTTTAAATGTGACGTACATATCCTTAAACCATTAATTAAAGGAACTTTCCAAGTTATACATTCCGAAATGAAGATATTGACTTTGCCTTCATAATAATGAAGAGATGGAATCTTTTCTTTTTCATGATCCAGGGATATAACTCACTTGAACCATTTTCAAAGATAGTATAGGGTTGTTTTTTGACAATTTCTAATAAATTTTTTAAAGCTGAGGAATTCTAACAACTGGAAAAATAAATATGCAATGAAAATGTTATCTTTAATAATTTTTATATCTTTAAAGATAGCAGTGAGGCAACTGTTCTTCTGTTCAACCACTTTAAATTATAAACAGAGTCTTGTTTTATGTAATTAGAAACAAAGAATAGAAGTTATGATCATAATGGTAGATGTACATCACTGCAGGAATTTAAAAAAGCTTGGATGTTTTCCTCTTCTGTTTCTTCTGTTGCTTCTGTACAATTTTACATTTGTATATTGGGTAGGTTCACAACAAAGGTAAGGATTGCTAAAAATTAGGGTAAATGTTTGAAGACATGAAACTTATTCCTACTACTGTATGCAATGTCAGCACAGCTCTATTTCAGTTTGTTCCAACTGTAACCTGAAGGTAATTATAAGGACCCTTAATAAAAATATAAAAACCTCAGATTATGAACAGTCTACAATGCTTTTAAGAAAACGGCCTCAAAGATTTATTACACTTATAAGCTTTGTTGTTTACAGTTGACACCTTATTCATAGAGTAAATCTGCTTGTTTCCTCTTCCAGAATGAGGACTTGTCTTTGCCTTCTACTTATCTACATTTACAAATTGTCTTCTCAGTATTTCCTTGATAACAATGAAGTTAAATTTTAAACCTTGTCTTTTATAAAATCAACAACCTAAAATAAGTTGAAAATAAAACAAATAAATGTCATATTTTTAATTGGAATAACAGTTTCTCAAATGTAGATCCTGGTTAAAGAGAATAAGGCACTTAAATTAATAAAACATTTTTAAAAACCCTTAACACAAAGTCACTGTATCCATTATGCATAGGACACATGGATTTTGCACTGTCACAGTTTGTTTAAAGAAAATGTCCACACAATTATAATGTGTAATGCTTATATCTTCTGCTTGTCACTTCCCCTCCCCCAGACTATTAAGAAATGTAATATGAGGTGTTTTCCTTCTTTTTTCCCAAGAAACTGTAAAGTCATGCAATTAGAATGCAGTTGGCCTAGGGTGAGGGCCTTGCAAGCAGATCTGAATTATGTCATCAAGACTCCACGGGCAGAGAACACTCAGCAAAATGATGGCTGGAAGATACTGTAAGCTTTAATAAGAGGGACGAGGTTTTCAGGAACTCTACTATGTAATTAGCCAAAGCAAGAGGTGATATTGTGCATGTCAAATATGAAAATTATGTTCCCAGAAGAGGTAGAAAGGTGTTTACCTAGAAGGAAACAAGTGAAAGATAGATCTAAAAATATCAGATACATTTAATGTGTTGTCACAGCTGTTTTTTAAAATATATATGAAGCACACATATAACACATTAGACAATGGGTGCAAATAGGAATACTTACACTGCATAATAGTCTCTTTAATTGCATTTTATTTTGGCATTGTGATTGAAAGCAAAGTAATTTTGACCTCAAACTTGGCAGGTCACGGCTAATATTGTTGCACTGTTTTTGACCATATTTGAAGAGAATTAGGTGCGGGCTCTGGAGGCATTCACAAGAGTTCAAAAATTCTAAACATTTTTTGACACTTTGTAGGGAA